>NW_019394142.1:0-6143 GCF_000648675.2 Cimex lectularius | reverse complement strand
AAAGTGTAAGGCGAAGGTCGTGGGTTCGAATCCCTCTCGTGCCATTAACTTTTTTTCATCTCAACTAAAAACCTTAATTAATTGTAAAATAAATACCTTTTTTTTCTCTTTACTCAAAAGTGTACATTTTTATTTTTTTTAAATTATTTCTAATTTCGTTATAACTTTTATTTTATTATACATTCTCTTTTCTTTTAGTTTGATTTGGATTAACCATTATATTAACAAGCCTGCGTAGTTAGGCACATATGTGAAGGCAGTTTTAGTGGACTGTCTTTCTCTATAAGTTTCAAAAAGAAAAACCAATGCTCTAGCTTAAACTGACATTCACAAATGCCTAAACTTTTTGTATCCGTAGCGCCGTGTCCAATAAATTTCAGACTGGAAAACTGTAGGATATTTATGTATATTTATAGTTCAGTCTTTGGATTCAACCCGAAGACTCCAACCCCCAGTTTTGGTGCCGCCAGTGTACCAGTATGAATTTGTCTTCAGCTATGCCTCATTCTTCCCGTTCTGGTATCCGTACCTTGTACTTTTTACTAAATTTGAATTTTTGAACAATGGCATCGATTGGCATGCCTAATATGGCATATGCTTGTATCTCCTCTCTCAATTTCCATTTATGTTTGAATATAAAATTAAGATGATTCTCTGTAGACCATGAAGGAGACGATTTATATCGTCAAAAGCTCGGCGTTGGTATAAAATCACTATTTGTTTTTCTAACCACAAGCTTAATCCACGAGGTTATTATATTGTATTAATTGTCAATCCAGGACTCACGATTTTTGTAGATGATCGTACGCGGTGGTCATTTTCCTGCTTTATTTGATTTTCTCTGAAAATTAATTTTTGACAAGATTTTCTAGGTTCAGAAGAAAACAAAAAACGAATCGGACACGTTTTGAATAATGATCACTAACCTGTTTACATAATTTGAAACGACAGGAAAAATTTGAAAAATAAAAATTGGTCTTGAGGTTATTTCTTATGAAGATTACATAAGTTACTTTGAAAAAATAAATTATTTTTGCAAGAAAATTCAATAATCAATAGTGTTTTCGTTGATGACGATGTGGAGGGAATGGAGTTATTGTCCACCACCTNCGTGGGGTTCGAATCCCGTCGTGACACTAACGCTTTTCATTTCAACCAAAACCTTACATAAAAATCCATTTATGTTTTAGTGGTCAATTGGCCAAGTTACTTCTTTCAATTAATTATTGTTTTTATGAAAGGTGTTGGTTGAGATAAAAAAGTCAGTGTCATGAGCGGGATTCGAACCCACGATTTTCGGCTAGATATGCCGTGTTCTGCCACTTGAGCTATCGTGACTTCGCTCCCTCGGAGACCTACTCTTCATCTCAACCTACAACCAAATTTTCCCTCTTTTTTCCCATTTTGAAATGTGTAATTGTATTGGATACTTAGCGACTTATGATGTGGCCACGAGGAGCTGTTAGATACTTCTTTTACTTATTAAATATTAATCCATTTATGTTTTAGTGGTCAATTGACCAAGTAACTTCTTGGTGGTGATGGAGAGATGGTGTCCGAGAGGATCGAAGTCACGACAGCTCAAGTGGTAGAGCAGCGGCGTATTTAACCGAAGGTCGTGGGTTCGAATCCCGCTCGTGACACTGACTTTTTTATCTGAACCAAAACCTTAATTAATTGAAAAGAATTTATTTGGACAAGCCGACCACGAAACCTAAAAAAAATATAAAAATAATTTCTTCCAATTCTTGTGCATACACAAAACAAAAAACTCTTACTTGTGTGTCGTACTTAAACTAAATAAAAACATTAACTTAAATAATACTTTCTTATCGTTGCATTTAGACAGATTTTAAAATTTTGGCTTATATGAGAAAAAAGGGCTCGTTTATGCAGTGGGGAGGGTGGAGAGCATTTCGAATCAAAATTTAAAAAAGTTAAAACATCCATTCCTAATTTTCTTAGGTTTTTGTAATTTTTATTATTCTTAATTATTTCCAGTAATTATTCTTTTTATGTACGGATTTGGTTGAGAAGAAAAGTTCACGAGCGGGATTCGAACCCACGTCCTTCGGCTGGCACAGTCCCGCTCTTGACCCTGACTTTTTTTATCTCAACCAAGACCTTACATAAAAATAATAATTAATTGAAAGAAGTAATTTGGTCAATAGACCACTAAATATAATGGATTTAGTAAAGTATAAGGTTAGTATAGTGTTGACGGATTCTGTCCTAAAAGTCTTTGTAGTTGTTCAAGTCCTCTGTTAAGCTGTTGTCTTTTAAGTCTTGTCAATTCCACGACAGTCTGCTGTATAGTCCTAAATATTTCACTTTCATGGAAATCGGTTTCTCTTTGTTGTTGATGTACAGTAGAAGGTAGGATTATTTTTTCAATATGAACCTACACTGAGTACAATATTCTTCAATCAGTCTTGTCCATTTTTTTGCAGATATTCTTCAACATTGGCTGTAACTTTGATAGGATTCGAGTTATAGAACAAAACTGCCGTCTTGTGAGCGTAGGTGGTATTCAACAGTATCAATTATATAAATGATGGGACCAAGAATGTTCCCTTGAAAGACGCCAGTTTGTA
The DNA here is from genome assembly GCF_000648675.2 of Cimex lectularius. Classification (NCBI taxonomy): domain Eukaryota; kingdom Metazoa; phylum Arthropoda; class Insecta; order Hemiptera; family Cimicidae; genus Cimex; species Cimex lectularius. Next base: position 3,549 of record NW_019394142.1, on the reverse strand, counting down.
TCTAACCTCCGAGAACTCGTTGCCGCACCTCCATTCAAAAAGTTCAAAGTTCGAAGTAAAGTGTTACATAAGGTTTTCGCTTTTAACAAAAAATTTGATATAAATAAGTAAACGTCATGTATGGGATTCGACCCCATAGTCTTCACCGGTGCTTTAACCCGCTGAGGCACTGAGACTTCCATCCCCAAAACATCGACATTTCTATTTCAACACGTAGCATTTGTGCAATAACACCGACGACATTAACTGTGACATTAATCTTTTTGTAGAAAAACTCGTTTTAAACGTTAGTAATGGCAGAGTGGAACTGGAACCGATGAATAAGCAGTATTTCATTGACTAAAGTTGGTTTGGTATTGACGGATTTATGCCCTAAAAGTCTTCGTAGTTGTCCAAGTCTTCTTTTAAGTTAATGTCTCTTAAGTTTCGTCGAGGATTGCACGTGTAAGTTCAGTCCTAAGTATTTCACTTGAATGTAAGTTTATATCTCTTGTGATGGGCAGGACGGCTTTCTTAATTTGAACGTATATTCAGTGTACGTCATTGCCCTGCACTTTCTGCATCAGTCTTAAGATATTGGAGATAGCTTGTATAGTTAAAGGACAAAATGGCATCGGTATCGTCCGCGCAGGTGGTCATAATGGCATTGGGGTGTGCAATGAACTAGTAAATCATCAATTAACACACACAATAAAGATCGAAACGTTGGCACGATAAAGAAAATATTTTTCTGAAACCTACATCACACCAGACCGCATCTCACGATTTCTGAATAATTATCGATTAACGGTCACTAATCACCACACAATTGACGCACCTGTGAATCGTTATTTCTCTAAGATTTTATGAAATAATAATAAAAATAATAAATGTAGGTTGAGATGGAAAGTTGGTGTCCGAGAGGATCGAAATCACGATAGCTCAAGTGGTTAGACCAGCGGCGTATTTAGCCGTGGGTTCGAATCCTGCTCGTGACACTGACTTTTTTATCTCAACCAAAACCCTACATAAAAAGAATAAATAATTGAAAGAAGTAACTTGGTCAATTGATCACAAATACATAAATGAATTAATACAAATAATTACAATTAATTAAGGTTTTTAGTTGAGATGAAAAAAAGTTAATGGCACGAGCGGGATTCGAACCCACGANAAACACTTTGAGTTAAATTCACTTTTTTCCACGTCCTACATGTATTTGTTAAATGTAAACAATGTTTGTAAATCCCAGGCCCTGAAGATGATCTCAATAAAAGATCGAAACGTTGGCACGATAAAGAAAATGTTTTTCTGAAACCTACATCACACCAGAGCGCATTTCACGATTTCTGAATAATTATCGATTAACGGTCACTAATCACCACACATTAAATATATTCTTAATCACAATAGAATAAAAAAAGATTAATGCTTACAATAGTGAATTGTGAATATAAAAATAATAATTGCTTTTTAATTAAGTAATCTTTAAGGAAGGTGTAGGTTGAGATAAAAAAGTCAGTGTCACAAGCGGGATTCGAACCCACGACCTTCGGCAAAATATGCCGTTGCTCTAAGCACTTGAGCTATCGTGACTTCGATCTACTCGGGCACTAACTTCCCATCTCAACCCCATCTTTTGAATTTTGAATCAAAGAACTTTTGAAAAATAGCAAAAAGGAGGGAAAATTCAAAGGGTGGGGTTGAGTGGATCTAAGTCACGACAGCTCAAGTGGTTAGAGCAGGGGCGTATTGAGTCGAAAGTCCGAGGTTCGAATCCCGCTTGTGACACTGAATTTTTTATCTCATCCAATACCTTACAAACATTAATTAATTGAAAAGAATTTCTTTGCACAATCGGACCACGAAACCTAATTGATTTAATAATAATTGCTTACAATTCTTGTTTATGCTTAAAAAAAAGAAACGCTTACTTGTGTGTTGTACATAATATACTTGAATTAAATAAAAACATTAACATAAACAATACTTCCTTTATATTGTGTTTAGACAGATTTTAAAATATAATAGTTGTCACGTTTATTCTCTTTTCGCCACAACTCTAATCTGGAAAAAAAGGATCACTCTCTCTCCCGATTTTTCAGAATGCATGAATTTTGAACAATCATGTTTTTACAAATTTTACGGTCTACAACTTTTCTTCCGAGGTGTTTTTCACTAATGTGAATAGGGAAGGGAAAATTTTTACTTTTTGGTCTTTTGGGATGGGGTATGCTTCTGCTGTCGGTAACCACTTGTCTACCTCATCTCAGAAATTCAACTTTTCTTTGCCATTTCACAGGTGTTATGGCAGTTTTGCATGGAATAACGTATTGAAACAATAGATTTTTGTACTAATTTGGGAAAGAGTGATTTCCATGAACACGTAAAAAACNAAAATTTTCCTTCAGCCGGAGGTGATTGAAAATAGAAATAAAACATATAGCAAAAACAGAACAATACAAAAATATGAAAGTTGGTGAAAGAATGAAAGAAGAAATAGTACAAAAGTAAAGCCAAAAATGAAGTAAAACAAATAATAAAAATTGAAATAAAATTGAATTAAACATTAAATATTCAATTAATTAATCTTTATGTAAGGTATTGGTTGAGATAAAAACGTCAGTGTCACGAGCGGGGTTCGAACCCACGACCTTCGGCTAAATACGCCGCTGAAAGATCAACTCCCACCTCAACCTACCTTTCCAATTTTCCCTACTTTTTTCCTTTTTGGTGTCCGAGTGGATCGAAGTCACGATAGCTCAAGTGGTAGAGTAGGGGCGTATTGAGCCGAAGGTCGTGGGTTCGAATCCCCCTCGTAACATTGACTTTTTCATCTCAACCAATACCTTACATAAAGATTAATTAATTGAAAGATGTTGGTCAATCGGACCTCGAAATCTAACGGAATTAAATGTTTATTTTTTAACATAATTATACCTGAATTGTCATGCATGCCTGCACTATTTAGAGTCGGTTCAGAATTTAGATCCCCAGACTGACAACTTGGCATAGGTGGAGCATAGGAATTTCTTTTAAAATCTCAAGTTAAAAATGAAACAGTCCTTTCAAACCTTGGAGATAGACAGATAGCATAGAGAAGAAGGCTCTTCCATCCATGGGGTGTAATTTGTCCAAAGTTTTCACCTTATTTTAAAAACCCATCGCAAATCGTGGTTTCTTACGTGCTCATGGATCACTCTCTCCCTCCCTCCCTCTCTCTCTCTCTCTCTCTCTCTCTCTCTCTCTCATACATAAATCTATTGTATCAATACTTAATAATTAGGTTATTCGAGGTCAAACTACCATAACACCTGGGCAATGGGAAGGAAAAGTTGAATTTCCATTATGAGGACCCTTCCCAAAAGGTCAAAATGTAAAAATTGTCGCTTCCCTTTTTACAGTTTTGGAAAAGTCCTCACAAGAAAAGTTGTAGACCATAAAATTTGGGAAAACATGACCGTTCAAAATTCAAGCATTCTTGAAAATCGGGAGAGATAGTGATCGATTTTGTCCAGATTAGTTTTGTGGAGAAAAGGAAAAGAAACATCTCTCTTATTAAATTTTAAA
>NW_019394141.1:1250-3623 GCF_000648675.2 Cimex lectularius | reverse complement strand
TACATGTGTGTCTGTATATTGGTGTCCTTTTTAGATGGCCCGGCTGAATTGCTCTTGACTCAATGGCGCTATAAAACAAAACCAAAAATACATTTTAATGTTTTTAGTCTAGTTTTTAGTTTTTTACCTTTTTTTAGAGAAAATTGCACAGTGTACCTCAGGCCCAGTTCAACTTCAAAATATCAAATACGACCCTATACGTCCTGACCCATCGTTATAAATGGTTTTTTTACCTCCTTTTTGCCATTTTTCAATGTCTTGTAATCTACTTTATTCTCGGCTACAAATGAAATGGCCGCGGAGAGCTTTAGAGAAGATTACTTCATTTTAACTCATTAAATTCACTAATTTTCGTGGTCCGCTTGACTAATTAATATTTTTTCAATATAGTCACGATAGCTCAAGCGTAGCGGCGTATCTAGCCGAAGGTCGTGGGTTCGAATCCCGCTCGTGACACTGAATTTTTTATCCCAATCAATACTTTACATAAAAATTAATTAATTGAAAAAAAGTTAATAAGCACGTTGAAAAGTTACATACATATTTAATATGACTGACTTTTTTTATCTCAACTAAAAACCTTAATTAATATTCTAATTAGACTTTTGATTTTGATTACTAAACTAAACATTATATATATATATACACATATATTTTTTATATATTTCCAAGGTTGTGGGGTTGATTAAAAATGTAAACTTTTATAGGAATAGGAGCATAAATTGTCCAGTTTGCTTCTAAAGTTACATGACAGTTAGATTATGCCTATCGTTTAGGAAGAAACTTATAATCGAGTTTACNAATACATTACGTGGCTAGACGGGTCATAATATTTAACGTAATCTATCGGTGTCGGGAATCTAGTAAGTATCTCGAGATTAAGTCACTGCCTAATCGATATTTAAACACCACGAAGGCTACTTTCATTTAATCCAAATTCACGTCGTTATGAAAAAGTATTCTCTTACAGGGAATTCCAAATAATTAACTTATCTCAAATGTAGAATCGAAATACTCGAATATTAAACAGAAAAAATTGTAATTGTAAATTTTTAACAAACCACCACCCTGTTGGCCAAAAGCGGGATGCTTTTGTTAAACAAATTAGCGTGTCCGCGATAACGCGATTCCTCCGTCCAGATATACGTTGTTTACGGCTCTTATTTACATGAACGTGACGGACTTTTTTTTTTATGTGTGTGTGTGTGTGTGTGTGTGTGTGTGTGAGAGAGAGTATGCGTAACCCTAACCCTCCCTATCCTTACATTTCCTTGACTGACCCAAATAACACTCATTTCCTGGTAACGCAAAAATGGTCACAATGTAGGGCGGTTTAGGATGTATGCAGGGTGAGGCCAAAATTGTTGAGGTTATGAAAGAGAGAAGGAGACAGTGAGAAAGAGAGAGTGTGTGTGACAGCCCAGCTGAATTTCTTTCGAAGAAATGACGCAAGTTTTCTTCAGCATCCCTAAATGACATTTGTGCAAGGTACGGTAGACGCCCGTCATAATCAGAGACCCGAAGTTCCTGGACAACATGAGGGCTAAAAATATACACTGCTTAAAATTGTAAGTCCGGATACATCTCTGATTTTATTTTTTCAAAAAACCTAAAACTCTCAAACATTCATAGAGAGGAATTCGGATTTTCGCGAACATGCAGTAAAATATTCAGCTCCTCAACGAAATTATGTTGCCGGTTTCTTTTTGCCATATATTTGTAAATTTTTCATTTTTTGACCAATTTGAAAACCGAATGCACCACTGTTTTCAGCGTAAGAAAACATTTATAACGATGGGTCAGGACGTATAGGTTCGTATTTGAAATTTTGAAGTTGAACTGGGCCTGAGGTACGCTACAATTTTCTCTAAAAAAGTAAAAATCTGAAACTAGACTAAAAACATTAAAATGTATTTTTAGTTTTGTTTTATAGCGCCATTGAGTCAAGAGCTTGAGCTATCGTGACTATATTGAAAAAATATTAATTATTCAAGCGGACCACGAAAATTAGTGAATTTAATGAGTTAAAATGAAGTATATTTTCACTAAAGCTCTCCGTGGCCATTTCATTTGTAGCCGCGAATAAAGTAGATTACAAGACATTTGAAAAATGGCAAAAAGGAGGGAAAAAACCATTTATAATGATGGATCAGGTTGTATAGGGACGTATTTGAAATTTTGAAGTTGAACTGGGCCTGAGGTACACTGTACAATTTTCTCTAAAAAAAAAGGTAAAAATCTGAGATTAGACTAAAAACATTAAAATGTATTTTTGGTTTAGTTGTATAGCGCCATTGAGTCAAGAGCAATTCAGCCGGGCCATCTAAAAAGGACACCCATATACACACACATGTATATATATATATATATATA
>NW_019394141.1:0-742 GCF_000648675.2 Cimex lectularius | reverse complement strand
TTCAGAAAAACATTTTCTTTATCGTGCCAACGTTTCGATCTTTATTGAGATCATCTTCAGGGCCTGGGATTTACAAACATTGTTTACATTTAACAAATACATGTAGGTAATGTTTGTAAATCCCAGGCCCTGAAGATGATCTCAATAAAGATCGAAACGTTGGCACGATAAAGAAATTGTTTTTCTGAAACCTACATCACACCAGACCGCATCTCACGATTTCTGAAGAAGTATTGATTAACGATCACTCTCGTTAAAAGGTTGGAAAGGCAATAAAAACAGTAATTAATAGTACGTACCGTAACTATCTCGGACGCAAAGATAAGTTTAGGTTTTCTTATTTCAGAATAACAACCATTAAAATATTTTTATGATTTTTAAATATACTCATATCTCAAGTTTTATTAACAGCTGTGTAAAACTCATTGTTCTAATGTCTCAAAAAATATCTATTCTATTTGACGAAATAACAAAATAATATAGATCGCAACATAACAAAATAGACTAATATTGTTAATACTGTTATAGTCTTTAGCAAAAAAATTGTTTTGCACTGATGATGACCTTAAAATAGATCGAAAGCTTGGCATTCGAAACTAAATTTGCTTTCTTCTTGACCATACTTTGATCCAGAATGTTCGTAAAATAGACCGATTTCTTTTTTTCCTCACGCTGAAATAGAGGGATACATAGATAGAGAAACATACAGTCAAAGAGAGAGGGAGAGAGAGAGAGAGAGAGA
>NW_019394140.1:0-21545 GCF_000648675.2 Cimex lectularius | reverse complement strand
GTAAAATTTCTTTAAGGGGACGCCCAATTGATAGGAAGATGTATTATGTATATATATCTGATAGACTTATATGACGATTCCAATTGTTAAATTATTTATATATATAAATAGATATATATATCTATATACATACGTACATATATATATATAAGGAGGGAGCAGAAGTTAAACTCAGCTTGAATATCATTATTATTTATTATTGCATTTTTTTAAATATTTTTTTGTCTGGGAGTGATAGACCTGTAATTTAGCCTTTTCCGATCATTTGCAACTTAGGAAAACCCTGAGACACGTGAACTTTTCTTTTTTGTAAATTTTCTCAAGAGCAAAAAAAAAATCTTCATTCAACTCTCCAGGATTGCGGGATAAGGAATTAACTATTCCATGTGGTCAGATAGTCATCGATGTAAATTTGTTGAAAGATTTTTTTTTAACCTATTTTCGAACATAGTTTTTGCAAAGGCGAAATGTTCTTCAACCAATGACCAAATTATTTATTTATCACTTTAATCGATAGTAAATTCAAAAAACAATTCACTTTCCATCTCGTTAAAGCGCGCTTCAGCATGGAGAAATGTCGTATATTCGTAATTTCTACGAGTATCTAGTCATTAGTAGTTAAGCCCCTGTTCGTATCCATATTAAGCAATCTTTTTAAAAGAAGAAAAACGGCATAATTACGATAGATGTAGTATTTTTTTAAAATTTTGTAATGTTAAATAAATTAACCCTGGGTAATAACGGAAACTTTCTGGATCGCTTTGCAGCTTTTTACATTTGACAAATGTATTATTTTTAATAATGAATGAAAAACATTAACATGGATGTGTTTTCGGACAGGATACATTTTTTAACTTAACCATTTTAGCGTTACTGGGAATGCGCCTGGGCTAGGTTAGGTTAGGTTTTGAATGTTAGGTTAAGTAGGGTTAGGTTATTCCTGAAAAATGAAAACTCGCGTTACTACACTCCTGAGAATAATTCTATCCTTTTTTTTAAGCAAACGATATATTACAGAAAAGCCATTATCTTTGATCGGATTGAATAGATGATAAAAGGGAAAAGTCCTTATGACTTCAAAGAGAAAAAAGTTAAGTTGAATTGGGTTAGGTGTAGAAATGATAAGTTAGATAGAGGATATTAAGATAGAAAATTGAGATGAAACATTAATGTCACGGAACCCACGAGTTTTGGATAAATACTCCATTGTTGATGTCATCGGGGAACAAACGTCACAATAGCTCAATGAAAGGGCATCAGAATTTTTATCTAAAAGTCTTGAGCTAAAGTCCCGCTCGTTAATGCATTAATGAAAATGTTTCCACTTCATTTTCTTTTAAATTACTTAATATTCTTTAAAAAGTAATAATTAAGATATTTTAATAAATAAAATTAATTACCAATTGAAACTTATAGGTTTGATAGGGCTGGGTTAAATTAGGTTATGGAAAGGATAGGTTATGTTATTTAAGGTTAGGGTTAGGTTAGGAAAAGAGAGGCTTAGAGATGTTTATGTTACGTAGATTATTCAATATTAATGTATTACTGCAAATAATTATATAGAAAATTAAGAAACAAGGCAAATTTGAAATAAAGAAAAACCTTCATTTCCTACGTCGAGGAATATATCCCCTTTATCAGGACTTTCTCCTTACAATGTTAAAAATTATGGCTTCCGCCATGTTGAATTTATGAGATTAGCTTAGTAGAATGGACGAGAAAAAAAGTTGTGATTGCTACATGTCCACAAAATTCTTGTTTAAAAATATTTTATATGGCAATCGTTATTCTGTACGAAAACGTTAAAATCCTTCTGGTGAAAATGAAATCTTTTGGTATGGGTTTCGTTCCGGCAAACAACATTTATCCACCAAGGCCTTTGTTGCAACAGGAGGCAGTCCGTTCGGTGAAAGCTCGATCTCATTTCAGATCGTAAAAAAAAATTATTATGAGTTTAAAAACTGCAATCTGCGTAAAAACTCTTAAAATCTAGCTTTAAATTACGTTTTTTTTATAAAAATAATGATTATTTAGTAAAGTTTCTTCAAATTTGTCATGTTTTTATTGTAAACTGGAAACGACTAGTGAATATACAGGGAGAGTGTTATATGTTAAATCAACCTAGAAAAAAAATTATACATCATTTTTAGCATAACCTTTACTTTCAAGTATTGCTATAATTATTATTCTATATAATTCTACTATAATTAATTCTAACCCTAACCTAAAACCTACCTTGCCTAACCGATCCCTAAACTAACCTACCCTACCTAACCCTTCCTAACCTATCTTTTCCTTACCTAACCTAACTCAACTCTTTCCCTCTTTGCAGTCGTAGGGATTCTCGTCTTGCAGTTAAACTTTCGTGTATTTTACCATAGCTCTATTAATGGTTTTCTTATGTTAAGTACCGAATTTCTCTCAGGTCTACATTGCTCAAGAATGATTTTCCTTCGCTCTGATGCAATACTCTCCCACTCTATTTCCCTTTATCTATTTCTCTCTCTCTCTCTCTCTCTCTCTCTCTCTCTCTCTCTCTCTCTCTCTCTCTCTCTCTCTAATTCTCTGATTCTCTTTCTCTCTCTTTGATTCTCTCTCTCCCATCTCTTTACTCTTTCTCTCTTTATTCTCTTTACCTTCTTTAAAGAACAGGGGAACATCGTCAACATTGTTTTGTTGAGGAGGAATTCTTCTTTTCCCATAGGGTTTTTTTTAGTAATCTTTTTTGCTTGTCCCACGTCTGAAATACATTCCCAGTATTTTTTGTACTTTAGTAACTCAAGATTCCAGTTCTTTTAAATATGGTTATAATGTATGTCACAAAATAAATTTTGGCCTATTTTAATTAGTGCATCTGCCGTTTCATTTTCTGAAATTGTCTCATGGCCTGGGACTCCCCTTCACGTACTGCGATTTGAATATCCCAGTTCTTTCAGGGTATTTAAGCAGTTCGAGGTTAGATCTAAGTCGATCTCGTTGGCCTGGAGTGGTTTTAGAGCTGCCTGGACGTTAGTATTAGTGTGTTTTTATAGCTAGCTATTCTGCTTGAAAGATGGTTGAAATGGAACCAAGGGCCATGCCATACTCATAGTTAGTTGAGCCCACTGGAAAAAATAAAGTTTATGAAAATTTGCCTATGACAAACGTTGAGCAAATGAACATTTGATTGCTCTTAACCGAATCCTCAAAAATAGTTGAGTTCTTCAGTAGGCAAATGAATGGCCAAAACTTCGAACAGCTATGGTAAAGAAAGTTAATCTATGTCTTATGATTTTTATCAAAATTTACTCGCTAAACGAACGACTTTGTATCAATTCTGATAACTTTTTATTATTTGAATAATCATCGTGAATAATTTAATAACTTAGCTAACGTCTTGACATATTTAAAAAACCTACGATTGCCCAACCAGATTGTAAAACAGATTAACTAGGAAGGACTTCCGAAGGGGGAACACGTTGCGAAATAACAACGGTTGTTTGACGCTGAACGCGAATAATTTCATTTTTGAACAAACTAAATTATATTTTAACCAATTGCAATAAACTTAAAATCTGCAGAAATCTGTTCGTTAAAATTGAATAAGTTTGGATTGTAAATCATTGGAGGGAAGAAACGAGATGCGGGAAAAGTGACAGTGAATTTATTCGCTTTTTCGTTAAAGAAACGACTCTGCCTCGTATCTTTTCTGCTTCAAATCTTTGAAAATATTTTTCAATTGTTAATATTTATGAAAGGTATTGGTTGAGATAAAAAAGTCAGCGTCACGAGCGGGATTCGAACCCACGACCTTCCTGCTCTACCACTTGAGCTATCGTGACTTCGATCCATTCGGACACTAACTTCCCATCTCAACCCCACCTTTTGAATTTTCCCTTCTTTTTGCCATTTTTCAAATGAAAATGAAATAATTATCAAATATCATATCGAATAAAATATAAACACTTTTGGGATAAATAATTTTTCGCGCTGATGTCTGGTGGTCCACTTAAAAATTCAAAAATAAAAACACCTCTGGATTTTATAAAAATTCAATATTATCACCTTATTAAATTCATTTGAAATTTGAAAATTGCGACATTTGAAAATTGGCAAAAAGGAGGGAAAAATCAAAAGGTGGGGTTGAGATGGGAAGTTAGTGTCCGAGTGGATCGAAGTCACGCTAGCTCAAGTGGTAGAGCAGGAAGGTCGTGGGTTCGAATCCCGCTCGTGACACTGACTTTTTTATCTCAACTAAAAACCTTAATAAATCGAAAGTTAATTAAAAATCTAAAACAAATTTTTTCTGTCCGTCTTTTTTATTTTAAATTTTCCTTAGCAATTTATATATATATATTTTTTTTTTTTTTACTTTTTTCGACAAAGTCTGAATTACTAAACGTGAAACTTTGATTAATATGTAAAAATATATACAACTCAAGTTATATTACAAGTGGTGGAAATTTTTGCCCGTCATTATAAATATGTGCGTTTATGTTTTTTCTCATGGTCATAACACTAATTCTACAATACTGCACCTGGAGGCCATGTACTATTATTAATTTATCTATCTCGCAGAATTTTTTGTATTTTTGTAAGAAAATTTAATGGAATTTCTAGCATTTTTGGATTGCCAAAGGCTTTTTATGTTAAATTGTAATTCCCGATCCATATATTCTTGACAACATGCAGAACATGAAATTCTATCGCAAGATATTTTCAGGCTTATATTAATCTCTTACCTTGTTCTGAAGGTGATTTTTAACTTATCACGATTCAAAAAAGATACGTTCAGAGATGAAAACGAAAGTGAAAGTTTTTTTTTTAATAAAGAGTAGGATGGCCGATCGAGGAGGTTCTTAGGAAGAACCGGTCTGTGACATAATTGAACTTTCATCCTGCTTTCCCTTTTATTATCACAATGTGCAAAGTATATTCGAGGAAAATCGTTCTTAAAAAGGACTGTTCTACCAGTTGTTTAATTTCAATTTGACTTACCGTGGATAAAGATCGTTCTTGAGGTTCACGTTTACGATGCACTACGGAGGGACGGGACATGAGCACTGTTAGCTTTCTAAGAAGCTTTTGACAACTTTCTTACTTTCTCCGCGTAGGGCCTGGGTAGGGGTACAGGTGAGACTCCCTCTACCTCATTATTGTCAGGTACCCGTAACACGTCTGAAAATCATCCACCTCCCTTCTTCGCCTTCCACTTCCAGCCTCCCATTGTCTTGTTAATTGAGAAAGAGGAGGAGCGTCAATTATCAGTTCCCTTCGGGTTTCTTTCTCATTAGTGGGTATTATGTTAATTCAATAGTTTCGATCAATGAAAAAACCTCGGAATAATAAATAGCAATTATTCGGCCAAAATTTCATATTGGTACTTATTTGACGTCCTTCCTTGTTTTAGAACGTGATTTACATTTACAGCCTTCAGCTTCTCCCACTTTGTTTGGGAATGATACAAAAAGCTATGGGAAAAATAGTGATGTTTATCTTTTTTCCTTCTTCCTTTTTCCATTTTTGTTAATTATTCGAGGGAAGAAAAGAGATTTTTTTTCTATTTGACGTTGAATTTCCCTACTGTTCTAATACTTTGGAGCGACTTATTCAGTAGGCAGTATAGGCAGTAAAGTTAGCGAGACCACACGACTCCGCCCACCCTGAACGACCACGAAATCGCTTGTACTATAGGGTGACTGGCGATAAGTGTCAAAACTTGCAGGAGGTGTTTCTACTCACTATATGCAACAAAAAACTTCATATAAACTCTTGTCCAAATCTCAACGGTAAAGAAGTAATTTCAAGTTGTGGGTTTTTAATTTTTCGACTTAGGTCGACTAAATTGCTTAGAAACTTCAGAATTATTGACCGTAGAAAAATTTGGTTTGTGTCACCTGAAAGAACCTTATTATTTATATTATTTTTTTACGAGGGTTCTCAACAGCAGAGGTTACATCAGCCCTCGGGGTGCCGGTGTTTTTGTCGGGTTCGAATGCAGGGACGCCTGGATTCGAACAAGGGACTTTTACCTTACAGAGATGAGTGCCTTAAATTTGCTCTAAGGAAACCCATTTACATTGCAGAATTGATGAAAAAATTCTGCACGAAAAATTCAGAAAAAAATGTTGAAATTTGGAATTTTTTGATTGTCTTGTTGTTTGTTTTTTGAAAATGATTGCCTTCTTTTTCCTTTTTTTCTTTTTAAGAAATTATTTATTTCTACAGAAAGAGTTGTAAAAGTTTGTCATAAATTATGTTGTGGCCACAAATTAACGAATCACTATTTTTAAACACCTACATCTACCAATTTGTAAAATATAAAAAAAACATTTCTTCACTCATTGGTTTTTTTACGAATTTATTTTTAAGAAATTATTTTTTCTACAAAAAGAGTTGTAAAAGTTTGTCATAAATTATGTTGAGGCCACAAATTAACGAATCACTATTTTTAAACACCTATAACTACCTATTTTTAGAATACTAAAAAAAATATTTTTTGGTTGTTGTTTGTTTTAAATTATCTTTTTAAGAAATTATTTATTTCTACAAAAAGAGTGAAACGTTTGTCCCAAATTTAGGTTGTGGCCAAAAATTAAGGAATCACTATTTCTAAACACCTGCAGGTACCAATTTCTACAATACTAAAAAAATTATTTCTTCGCTTATTGGCTTTTTTAAAGAATTTATTTATTTCTATAAAAAAGTTATAGAAGGTTTGTCACAAATTTAGGTTGTAGCCAAAAATTAACGAATCACTATTTTTAAACACCTACATCTACCAATTTGTAAAATACTAAAAAAAAATTATTTCTTCACTCATTTTTATTAAACAAATTATCTTTTTAAGAAATTATTTATTTCTAAAAAAAGTTGTAAAAGTTTGTCATAAATTTAGGTTGTGGCCAAAAATTAACGAATCACTATTTTTGAACACCTACAGCTACAAATTTGTAAAATAATAAAAAAATTATTTCTTCATTCATTGGTTATTTTAAAGAAACTATTTATTTCTATTAAAAAAAAGTTGTAAGGTTTGTCACAAATTTAGGTTGTGGCCAAAAATTAACGAATCACTATTTTTAAACACCTACATCTACCAATTTGTAAAATACTAAAAAAATTATTTCTTCACTCGTTTTTATTAAACAAATTATCTTCTTAGGAAATTATTTTTTTTTACAAAAAGGGTTGTAACAGTTTGTCATAAATTATGTTGTGGCCACAAATTAACGAATCACCACTTTTAAACACCTACAGCTAACAATTTCTAGAATGCTAACACAATTATTTCTTCACTCATTGGTTTTTTTTAAAGAAATTATCTTTTTAAGAAATTATTGATTTCTACAAAAAGAGTTTGAAAAGTTGGTCACGAATTTAGATTGTGGTCAAAAATTAACGAATCACTATTTTTAAACACCTACATCTACCAATTTGTAAAATATAAAAAAAATTATTTCTTCACTCATTTTTATTAAACAAATTATTTTTTTAAGAAATTATTGATTTCTACAAAAAGAGTTGGTCAGGAATTTATGTTGTGGCCAAAAATTAACGAATCACTATTTTTAAACACCTACATCTACCAATTTGTAAAATTTAAAAAAATTATTTCTTCACTCACTGGTTTTTTTAAAGAATTTATCTTTTTAAGAAATCATTTATTTCTATAAAACAAGTTTTAAAGGTTTGTCACAAATTTATTGTGGCCAAAAATTAACGAATCACTATTTTTAAACACCTGCAGATACCAATTTCTAGAATACTAAAAAAATTATTTTTTCACTCATTGGTTTTTTTAAAGAATTTATCTTTTTAACGAAATTATTTATTTCTATAAAACAAGTTTTAAAGGTTTGTCACAAATTTATTGTGGCCAAAAATTAACGAATCACTATTTTTAAACACCTACATCTACCAATTTGTAAAATACTAAAAAAATTATTTCTTCACTCATTGGTTTTTTTTTAAAGAATTTATCTTTTTAACGAAATTATTTATTTCTATAAAAAAAAAGTTGTAAAGGTTTGTCACAAATTTAGTTTGTGTCCAAAAATTAAGGAATTACTACTTTTAAAAACCTGTAGCTACCAATTTCTAGTATACAAAAAAAAATATTCCTCCATTACTTTGTGATTTTAAAGAAAATACTTATTCGTATAAAAATAGTTTTAAAAGTTTGTCAAAAATTTAGTTAGTGGTCAAAAATGATCGAATTATTACTTTTAACAATTTGTAGCTATAAATTCCTTGTATTCTAATAATGTATAATAAACAAATAATGTGAGGTTGTAATGGACTAAGTAGGATTTAGTGTAAATGTTACCGATATAGGGTTAAATTTTTGTTCTTAGTTTGATGAATTAAATGTCCTTTAAAATTGCTGAAGTAGCTACAATTTTAAAGTTTTAGATGCTTAAAGAAATGCGTATGGCGTTGCGAAGACCGACATGGCTGTCAAACATCAATGGGAAAAATTGTATTTAACAAAAATTTCAGAAAAAGAATAAACTGCTCGAAACGTCAGCACTACTGTAAAAAAGAGAAAAATCAAGTTTTAAATAGAAAAGATCACATGCTCATTATTGGAAAACGAACCCTGAAAAATAAAAAGTATTTTTAGCTTTTGCAAAATATCGCCTTTTTGCAAATAATATACCTCGTTGGAAAACAAATCGGCATAGTTGGCTAAATGGCAAAACTAATGGGGAAGAAGCAAATCATGATTATCTTCGTAAAAAGCCAAAAATTTAAAATATCTCTCCGACCTCTTAAGGCTCCCTGATTTTTCAATTTTCTAATTTTCTAGTAAATATTGTCGTAAATTATTATATTTTATTTTAACGTAATCTAATTTATTTGAACATTAATTTGTACATTGACTGTGTATTTTTTCTTAAATCTAACATTTAATATTTTCATATTTATATTTTTTTAAACGAAATAAAAAATCGGCGCTTATAATTTGTTCAACCCGGCTATGAATACTTTCTCTTGCCCTAGTCTCATTTTGGCGGAGGATGTATTGTGCTATTTTAAATTTTACGGGCCTCTAATTTTAATTGTTTGCCTTTCTACTAGGCTTTGGGTAAGTCTCAGCCAAGAAATTTTGAAGGCGCGTATTTTTAACGTTTAATATAGACGTAAATGCATTATTTACGGTGAATAAAATGCAACTTAAGAAGTTACAACACTAACAAAAATTACAATAAACTTGAAGATACCGACTTTTGAAATTTTCTTTTAGATTAACAATCTCACTTTTTTTCTATTTTGGAAAAATTCTACGTATAAAACTTGTGCTTAATATCGTATATGATCTTCTGTGTGTGCAAAGACACATGTACAATATAAAAATAGCTCGGAGAAACAATCTCGATTACCTAGATGGACTTTCCACTACATAAATTGTATCTCTAAGCACCACGATAGAATCATTTGAGTTAGTCGCCAAATAAGAACTCCTTTAATGTTGTCTACCCCTACAGAAATATACACTTTTATTAGCTCTACTATAATCCTAGAACAGTGATAAAAAAAATCACCCTGAAGTACTTAATTCCTGGACATGTAAACAATAAACCCATGAAAAGGGGTAAAATTA
Organism: Cimex lectularius; assembly: GCF_000648675.2. Classification (NCBI taxonomy): domain Eukaryota; kingdom Metazoa; phylum Arthropoda; class Insecta; order Hemiptera; family Cimicidae; genus Cimex; species Cimex lectularius. Next base: position 11,959 of record NW_019394140.1, on the reverse strand, counting down.
AACTTTTACAGATGTCTTGTAGTTTATAGTTTTCTGAACGATAAAAATTGCCTTATGAGAATGGAAACTATACCTTTAAATACATTATACAATCTTTAAATAGTTTTTAGCATAAACTTAAAAAACAATTAAATTCACTAGTTTTCGAGGTCCGCCTGACCAATTAATACCTTTCAATTAATTAAGGTTTTTAGTTGAGATAAAAAAGTCAGTGTCACGAGCGGGATTCGAACCCACGGCTAGATACGCTGCTGCTCTACCACTTGAGCTAACGTGACTTCGATCCGCTCGGACACTAACTTCCCATCTCAACCCCACCTTTTGATTTTTCCCTCCTTTTTGCCATTTTTTAAATGTCGCAATTTTCAAATTTCAAATGAATTTAATAAGGTGATAACATTGAATTTTTATAAAATCCAGAGGTGTCTTTATTTTTGAATTTTTAAGTGGACCACCAGACATCAGCGCGAAAAATTATTTATCCCAAAAGTGTTTATATTTTATTTGATGTGATATTTGATAAATATTTCATTTTCATTGGAAAAATGGCAAAAAGGAGGGAAAATTCAAAAGGTGGGGTTGAGATGGGAAGTTAGTGTCCGAGTGGATCGAGGTCACGATAGCTCAAGTGGTAGNAACGTCAAAAGGTGGGGTTGAGATTGGATGTTAGTGTCCGAGTGGATCGAAGTCACGATAGCTCAAGCGGTAGAGTAGCGGCGTATCAAGCCGAAGGTCTTGGGTTCGAATCCCGCTCGTGACACTCACTTTTTATCTCAACTAAAAACCTTAATTCATTGAATGATATTAATTGGTCAAGCGGACCACGAAAACTAGTGAATTTAATGAGTTAAAATGAAGTATACTTCACTAAAGCTCTCCGTGTCCATTTCATTTGTCGCCGAGAATTTGAAAAATGGCAAAACGGAGGGAAAATTCAAAAGGTGGGGTTGAGATTAGACGTTAGTGTCCGAGTGGATCGAAGTCACGATAGCTCAAGTGGTAGAGTAGCGGCGTATCAAACCGAAGGTCGTGGGTTCGAATCCCGCTCGTGAAACTGACTTTTTTTATCTCAACTAAAAACCTTAAATTATCAAAAAAACAATTTATTTCTCCCTCTTAGTGTTGTTCAAATGATCATAGACAATACCTTCTCTACAAAAGTTTTCTAAGATCTTTGAAAATTTATGTTTTTTACCATACCTAGACAATATTTAGTGATAATGAAGAATTCAACCAAATCTTTGACAATATTATTTATATAATGTAAAATGTAGATTGTACAAACCGTAGTGGCTGAAGAAAGACGAAACGTTAGAATTTTAATGGTCAACTTTCCTTTCATCGCATTCTTGATTGAAATAAAGACTTAATTCATATTTTTATGCTGATATATGTCGATTTTAAAATAAACGTAGTCAAGAACGAAAAAGGTCAGGCTGATTATATATATTCATTAAACCATCAATGTAAAAATGTACTAAAATTTCAAAATGGTTTCGTTTGAATAATAATAACAGTATAAAAGTAATATGGTCCGTTGTTAAACTACAGTTAGAAATTTTAAAATTTTCTTTAGAGACTATTTTCTTTCCCCCGGCCGTGTTTATTTTTATTCTTTTATACAATTTTCCTGGTGTCTCATTGCCGGATTCCCGAGTTTTTTCGGTTATAAAAAGACAGTGTCACATCAGGCATTGGACGGAATTTAGGGGCAACTGAAATAGCGGTCTACGCGACTTGCTGGCTTCTATCCCAAACACGGATTACACCAGGCATCCTAGACTGGAAAGGTTTTCCTGAAACGGGGAATGCGCGGGAGAGGAAAAATAAATTAATTAATTAAAAAAACTTAAAGGCTTAATTAATTAAAGAAGAGAATAAACAAAAAAATTAATGAAATAAGCCTACGTCCAAAATTACAAACTAAACTTGAAATTTTTAATTTCTTGGATGATTTTACTTTAAAACCTATTCCAAACCGTACTAAGCAAACAAGATGTAATTGAGTTACAAAAAAGTAATAAAATATTTGTAAAAGTTTATGTAAGGTATTGGTTGAGGTAAAAAAGTCAGTGTCTTGAGCGGGATTCGAACCCACGATCTTCGGCTTAAAACGCCGCTGCTCTACCACTTGAGCTATCAAGTCTTCAATTTATTATTCATTTAGTGGTGTGATCGGTCAAATTACTTCTTTCAAATAATTATTTTTTGTATGTAAGGTCTTGGTTGAATTGAAAAATCTAGTGTCACGAGCGGGATTCGAACCCACGAAGCCGAATGATAACTGTATATCATTTGTCGCTGAGAATCAAATAGATTGCACGACATTTGAAAAAAGGAGGGAAAATTAAAAAAGGGTGGGGTTGAGGTGGGAAGTTAGTGTCGGAGTGGATCGAAGTCACGATAGCTCAAGTGGTAGAGCAGCGGCGTGTTTAGCCGAAGGTCCTGGGTTCGAATCCCGCTCGTGATACTGACTTTTTTATCTCAACCAATACCTTACATAAAGATTAATTAATAATTGAAAGATGTTATTTGATCAATCGGACCACGAAATCTAATGAATTTGTAAAAAATCATAACATTTTAAAAGTAGAAAGTAATGCTTAAACGAAATACAACAAGCAAAAAACGATATATTTGAATTCGAAAAAGCGTAGAAAGACCTGGCCGCTGTTAATTAAATAGAGATTTACGATTTGGCTGATTGAGACCGGTATAAATTTACTTTGACTAAAGACCAGATTTAACTCTGAAACGGCTGAAAATATTAACACGGTGGTTTTTCTTTCAAATTGGACTAATCCCTGATTTTTTAATGAAAAAAATTAAAGATTTGCCGTTTTTTGTTTTTTTTTACATAAAACGGTACACTCTTTTTTTGTTTATTTCAAACCAATTTTAATATAGGATATATACATACATATACACACACTCATATATATATACATATATATATATATATATATATATCTTCCTATCAACTGGGCGTCCCCTTAAAGAAATTTTACTTTTTTCTTCTTTTTTACGAGGGTTCGTAGCTGCCATACTTGAAAATTTAGACCCAGCATAATTTCCTGAAGTCGATGAACGCCAAGTACCACCGGATANTACCTCACAAGCAACATCGTCAGCACCTCCTAAGTGGCATTTTGAAGTTTAAAAATTGAAATTAAGAAAACAAAGATGAAATCTAAACGGTTTATTGCTTCAGAATTCAAATGAAATTGAATAAACATTTTAAATTCCGTAAAGAGAAAACATTGAAAAATCCTTTATCCTTGTTTTGGATTAAGGATTAAGTGTGTTTACTTCTAATTGATATTCCCAATTTAAATCATAGCATAAGAAAATATTTATTGATAAACACAATGAGACAAATTAAAGGCAGAAAATTCTATTATGGAGAAAATGAAAAAAAAAATTGTGGAACTGTTTGACTGCCAGTGTATATGTCTATACATGCTTGATGTATATTTTTTCCCAAATAAAAATATTAAGCTTTAACTAAAATGAACGATTTTGTTAAAGTAAATACATTTGTTATAAATACTTTTTTTTGTAACGTGACAATTTTAGTTTTCACTGTTTAGTGGACGACCACCTCCGCGATATTATTATTTGTTTCGGCGTTACGCAATGCAAATCAAAACGTTTTCACGAGCCAAGTCGGAGAATGCTAAGTTGACATTACCATCCAGAAGTAGAAACCGACTAAGATGTGAGTCTTTCGGCCTATAAATATCCTGGGGGGTTTATCGTCCGAGTGGGAGAGCGAGTGAACACAGCGCGCAAACGGGGAATGAGACTCCTTTAACACTTTTAGCACAATTATTAAATAAAATCTGTCTGTGAAAACGCTTAAATTAAAAAACAAACAAAAAATAAACTTATACGACGAATAGATGAAAAATTATAGAATTTTTAATGTTTTCCAAAGAAATACCTCTTTTTGATTCTCATTTTTTTCATGATATTTTAAGTTTACAAAAAAATATCTTGGAAGTTCTTATAACTAATAGGATATTACAGTTTTGATTAAAAAGCAAGTAGGAAAACATAACTATCCGGAAAACTTTAAGATCGTGACAACCTACTTCATAAGCTCCTCGAAAATATTTACACGAGATTAAAAATTGATAAAATCATAACACAGAACAAGTTATTTTGAGATCAACGACCCGGAGTTGGTTGGATGAGTTTGCTGAGAGACGGTTTAACGTTGCCCCTAGCAAGTTATTTAGAAATATAAAAAAAATCTTGGATCATAACACGGGAATCTCATTTTAGTCCATGCCTTATAAATAACCCAGGTGTGGCAATATCTTTGTTGTCAGAACAGATAAAAATAAATCTAGTAATTTGCCGAATACATGCCGAAACGTCGTTACAATTTTTGTAGAATTTTTTTGTCAAAGCACTTGTTTGAAAAGAGTTTATTAGTAAGTATGTAGTACATAGTATTTAAAAGGTCGGTAAAATGTCAATGAAAGAAAAATATTAAATTTCCGAAAAATATGTGGTGATTAGTGACTGTTAGTCGATGATTATTCATATATCGTGAGATGTGGTCTGGTGTGATGTAGGTTTCAGAAAAAACATTTTCTTTATCGTGGAAACGTTTCGATCTTTATTGATATCATCTTCAGAGCCTGGGATTTACAAACATTGTTTACATTTAACAAATACATGTAGGATGTGGAAAAAGGTGAATTTATACAATGCAAAAAAAAATAGTTTTTATATTCAATCAAAATATTTCTACTCTCTCAGAGAGTTTGTTTTCTGCGTAGAAATACTTTGATTGAATTAAAAGATATTTTTTTGCATTGTATAAATTCACTTTTTTCCACTTCCTACATGTATTTGTTAAATTGAAACAATGTTTGTAAATCCAGGCCCTGAAGATGATCTCAATAAAGATCGAAACGTGTAGAGATTAGTGACCGTTAATCGATAGTTATTCAGATATCGTGAGATGCGGTCGGGATCTCACGATATCTGAATAACTAAAGATCGAAACGTTGGCACGATAAAGAAAATGTTTTTTTGAAACTTACCTTTCGTGGTCCTCTTGACCAATTAATATCTTTCAATTAATTAAGGTATTTAGCCCAGATAAAAAAACTCAGTGTCACGAGCGGGATTGTCGCCGAGAATCAAATAGATTACTCGACATTTGAAAAATGGCAAAAAGGAGGGAAAATTCAAAGGTGGGGTTGAGATGGAAAGTTAGTGTGCGAGTGGATCGAAGTCACGATAGCTCAAGTGGTAGAGTAGAGGCGTATCTAGCCGAAGATCGTGGGTTCGAATCCCGCTCATGACACGGACTTTTTTATCTCAACCAATACCTTACATAAAAAGATTAATTAATTGAAAGAAGTACATAACAATGTTTCACTGCAGTGTCAAGAAAGTAAATTTACATAATTTGTAGATCGTGAGGAGCTTGAACTTTGAACTACTCTTGTGGTGTCATATTGGTGTTGTGAACATCACCAATATCACACCGGAAGAATAGTACCACACTTTATGTGAGTATCAAATTCTTGGTTTAAAGTTTATATCTACTTCTATACTGATTTTTTCCAAACAACAACGTTCGTAATTCACTCAGGCCCTGATGATGACCCAAATAAAGGTCGAAACGTCCGCAAAAAATGAAAAAGGTGTTTTTCAAACTAACTCATTGTTGACCGCTCCTCGCGAATTCAACAAATTATTAAACAACCGGTCACTCAATAGACAAATAGTCAATTGTCTATAAGTTCACCTTCATCATGTATTCTCAGACACTTTATTAGAAAGGATAACGGCAAAATTGAATTTTAAAGCAATTTTGTACGAGGCTAAATTTGGAATAATCCTCTTGTTTTTGTTTTTTTCGGTGAAAATAGTCTAAAGGAAAATTGGCAAAAGATCACTTTTTCAGTGCAGCATATGACAGCTCGCTACGTGTATAAGTTTAGCGAGTGAGTCATACCGTTAGGCGAATCCAGTACTTCCATTATCTTCCCCTTTCGCATTTGGATAAATTTAAATTATTATTTCTCGCCCAAATCGACGTCTTGCCTCAAAAAATATCTCATTTTTGTTGTCACTTTACGGGTTTTTTTTTATAACTTTCTCGTGAGCTGCTGGTGACATTTATGGCATATGTTCTGAAGAGGAAACATTGTGAGGAGTCGAAACGTTCAAGTAAAGAGATTGAAAAATGAATGGTATGCATCGTCAGAACAGAATGATAAAAAAGACCCCAAATTAAAGGGTCACTCCTTAAAACCCCAAGATGAAATCTCAAAATGATTGTTCTATCTGCTACCTGGTTTTTCAACACATTAAAATAAAATATGATTTTATTAACTAGAACAAACGATTTTGGGTGACAGCTTTACCAAAAACTTCAAAATCTTCACCGAAATACATCAAATTCATAACCAGAAATAAGACATGCCCGGTTCGAATGCAGGCCCGCTGGATTCGAACCCGGGACCTTTACCAGGATGTCTAAAAAAAATCCACTTCCTTTATTTGTTCATTTCGTAAGCAATTTATTTCTACGCGGAACCGCTATGATTGTTTAACTTGGGTCTGCAGCAGCAGAGATCATATCGACCCTTGGGGTGTCGGTGTTTTTGAAAAAAAGCCCCTTTGTAAGTATATCGATTTGAATGCAGGGCTGGATTCGAACCCTGGACCTTTACCTTACAGTAATTTAACCTTGCGGCCACTGACGCCCCCTTCACTGAATTTAAATATTTTCCCCATTATTTTTAGTATGATCTTTCAAAAAAGCTATTTTCTATTCAAGATTTTTTTCCAGCAAAATAAATATAAAAATTTAACACAAAAAATAATTACAATAAGAAAAACGAAATATGTTGTAACTATTTGAAATATTTTCCTTTAGAACCTGTAAGTGAGTAAGTGAGGATAAGAAATAAAACAAGAATACCATAATTTTTACTTTTACGAAATGCCAATGCTGTCAATTAAAAGATAACAAGGATGTTATAAATTACTTTTTTTTTAGAAATTGTGAGATGCGGTCTGGTGTAATGTAGGTTTTAGAAAAACATTTGCTTTATCGTGCCAACGTTTCGATCTTTATTGAGATCATCTTCAGGGCCTAGGATTTACAAACATTTTACATATAACAATTACATTTTGGATCTGGAAAAGTGAATTTATACAATGCAAAATATATTTTTTATATATTCAATCAAAGTATTTCTATAATAATCGTTATAAATTACACCTTTTTTACTGCCCTTGATGGCATACTAAAATTAATAATAAGTAGATCCCCATGGACGATATCATACTTATTATATAAACCGTAATTCGAACATGAAAGTAGCCACAGAAAGTCCTTTAGATTGTTACTAAAGTATTAGCTGATTTGAACGTGTGCAAATCAAAAATGTTAAAAATCGGTTTATTTTTTATAATTTTGATAGATTTTCTTCTTGATTATAGGGCAAAATCAGTAAAACATCCTCCTTGATCGTTTTTTTTTTTTTTTAAATTAAGATAATAAAATGAGGAGGGTGGTTGACTGATTTTGCCCTAGTATTTCAAACGATTTTATTTTCTAAAAAGAAAAACAGTCAGAGAGAAAATATAATAAAGATAATTTTAGATTAATAAATCTTGAACTTTTAAAAAATGATCTTATTGAAAATTACAGATGGATTGATTTTTATTTCCGACCTCAATAATTATATAACAATCAGTCTAGTGGTGTAGACAGAGAGATTGGTATGATATAGTAATGTTTCATTTTATATAGTGGTATTATGTTCTCATTTAAAATAAAAGACCCTGATCTAATTTCAAACTTGAATTGATCATTCGACAGTGATTGGAAAAGTACACTCGAAAGGGCCAAGTTCAAGGATGGAGAAATAAATTTTTCAACTGTTCTAGTTTTTGCCAATGAGTCATACTTCTATCTTTTTTTATTAATTTTAACATCTGTAAAGTATTAATGATAAAAAACCAATGGCTAAGAACAAAATAAACTTAGTAAACATGTGAGGAAAACTCGTAGAGTGGTGAGAAAATAATAACTTCACTAGTTTTCGTGGTCCGCTTGACCAAATAATTTTCAATTAATTAAACTGTATTTAAGATATTGGTTGAGATAAAAATGTCAGTGTCATGAGCGGGATTCGAACCCACTACCTTCGGCTTGATACGCCGCTGCTCTACCACTTGAGCTATCGTGACTTCGATCCACTCGGACACTAACTTCCCATCTCAACNCTTTTTTTTACGAGGGTTCGCAACAGCAACATCAACCCTTGGTGAGCCGGTGTTTTTGAAAAAAAAACAACCATTTGTAAGTACGTCGGGTTCGAATGCTGGGCCGCTGGATTCGAACCCGGGACAGTGATGAGCGCCTAAACCGCTCCGGCCACCGACGCCCCTTTACCTTTCGGGTCTTTCTTGTTTGTGAACCGGTAAGTCGGTTCTGATCATTTTGGTCATCATGTGCTCTCTGGTTTTAACTCCTACTTATCTATATGCATTAATCTCTGGTCTCCTTTCACAACGAATAAATCTTTCGCCTTTTACTAAAGAGTTCCTGGAATGGGACTCACTGATGAGTCTGTAATGAAACTGTTTATAGTGCCAAAAATAAGACATGTCATTATTTTATTTATGAGAAATCTTATTGTTTAACCCAATGTAAAAAAAGATCTACTACAACAGGGAAGAAAAGATGAATTAAAATATCTAGAAAGGTTGTCTAAAAACCTACAGACTATACAAAATAAAATCATTTCTTAGTTCCATAACAAAGAAGGCTGAAACTTAGATTATTAGGTATTGAGGATTTTAGTGGTTTACACGTTTATAAATGAATAGAACTATTAAAATAGCAGTGTTGTATTGATCACTTTCAAAATCTGGGAATTACCAGAGCCTTGGATATTTAATGAAAGGTCGGCCTTTCATCAACAGTTCTCACAATTCCATAAAGGCCGCTTGCGTGTCATTTGTTAAAATATTGTATATAAATACTGATAGATGTAATAAATCAAACTCCGCAGATTATCTGAGTTAATTTACGCCGTTTTTTTTTAAATCATCTCAATGATCATCTCTGGCAAGCCTATTTTCGGTGATTTTCTGGAATGAGGAACATTTCGGGTCGTCGCCACCAAATGAACATGAACAGGAAATCTATATTGACTTTCAATATTTATATTCTATTCAAATAAACTATATAACTATATATCATTGCCAAGAATCAAATAGATTACACGAGATTTGAAAAATGGCAAAAAGGAGGGGAAAATTCAAAAAGGTGGGGTTGAGGTGAGAAGTTAGTGTCCGAGTGGATCGAAGTCACGATAGCTCAAGTGGTAGAGCAGCGGCGTATTGAACCGAAAGTTGTGGGTTCGAATCCCGCTTGGGACCCTGACTTTTTTATCTCAACCAAAGCCTGAATTAATTGGAAAGTAAGTTAGAATATTTATTTCAATAAGCAATTTTAAGTAAATACATACGTAGTTGAATGTAAAACGGATAGATGGAACATATTGACCGCAACAATAATGTTATTCCAAGTAATTAATGTATAACAAATTAGAAGTAGAGTAAAATTAGTAACTATTGTATTTAAATATCTAAACTTGGTTGAATTAGGCTGAAAGTAGAAGAATTCATCTTTTAAACTAAATTTGCATAAAACCCAGAGGTGTTTTTATGTTTGAATTTTTAAGTGGAACACCGGACTCGAAAAAAAAATTATCCAGCCAAAAAATTCCTATTTTTTTATTTGATATGAAAATTCCTATTTAAGCACTTAATCTTTACAATTTTTTGCTTTCCATATGCCTGTGATTTTTGTCGAAAATCAGAAATGTAGTTGTAACATATACTATATATATAGTACATAGTTGTAACATATATAGCCCTGATAAACAGGAAGGGATATTAATTACACGTAATTGGCATAATTTTGCCTTTCGTGAATAATAGAAAACAGGAAACATAAAATAAATGATTATATTTAGTGGTGTGATCGATCATATTACTTCTTTCAAATAATTATTTTTTGTATGTAAGGTCTTGGTTGAAATGAAAAAGCTAATGTCGCGAGCGGGATTCGAACCCACGAAGCCGAAGGTCTATATAACTATAGATCATTTGTCGCCGAGAATCAAATAGATTACACGATATTTGAAAAAAGGCAAAAAGGAGGGGAAAATTCAAAAAGGTGGGGTTGAGGTGAGAAGTTAGTGTTCGAGTGGATCGAAGTCACGATAGCTCAAGTGGTATAACAGCGGCGTATTTAGCCGAAGATCTTGGGTTCGAATCCTGCTTGTGGCACTGACTTTTTTATCTCAACCAATATCTTAAACACAGATTAATTAATTGAAAGATGTTATTTGGACAATCGGATCACGAAATCTAACGAATTTAGTAAGTTAAATTAACTATCTTCACTCAAGCTCTCCGTGGCCATGTCGTTTGTCAGAAAGTAAGAAGTCACGTAGCTCAAGTGGTATTTAGCCGAAGGTTATGGGTTCGAATCCCGCTTGTGACACTGACTTTTTTATCTCAACCAATACCTTAAATACAGATTAATTAATTGAAAGATATTATTTTGTCAATCAGACAACTAGTGAAACTATATAACATTGTAATACCAAGGAAATTCTTTTCTGAAGACAAATGTTGATTTAGTTGTCCTAGGTTAATAGCTCAAAATTCATTATTTTACACTTTCGTGAAACCTGGATTTCTCATTCTTAAACACCAGCTACGACCCGTTATTATTAAATTCACAAACCTTCATTATATCTTGTACTTAGTGTGCAGCATAAACTTGTTCTAAAATTAAAAATAAATATATTTAACAGTACTACTTATGGCCGAAAATTCTCTTCATCATGCCAAGTCCTTATGCAGTACAGAATAAATTTTAGTAAGATAAAGTCAGGAAAAACTCTTGTACCAAAAAAATATAAAAACAGACCTTGAATATGTACAAAATTGGTGAAAGATATACCAAATTATAAATAGACTCGCACATATTTGTTCGTAAATATTCATTATGAATGACTGAATCTACAGATTGATTAAAAAAACTTTCAAACGCAAAATTAAAATTCAAAATTATTAGTCGTGTTGAACTTCGATTTTTTGAAGTTGCCACTGGGTACAATGTTGAATTAGTCGACACATCATTTTACTAAATTACGTACATAAATAAAAAAAGCGTATTTTTTAGAATTTTCAAATTCCTCTAGCAAGGGAGGGTACGGTGCGATCACTGATTTCAATAAACCTTTTTTTGGTGATATTAGATCGTAAAATATTTGGCTCGCGTCCGAGCGTTCTTCTTGCCAACGGGCCCTAGGAGCCGAGTAAAAAATATTTTAAGTAATTTATATATTTTTTGATGGCATTCTTCATTTTTTCACGTGTATTTCTAAATTATTATATACGATTCTAGTTATTTTTTAACAAAAAATATGAGAATAATATGCACGATTGTATTAAATCATATTCGATACATAAAAAGTCACTAAAACGAAAAGGCAATTCCAATAAAAAAAATTAAAAACAAAACATTTTTGGATTAAAAATCCTTTGGTTTTTAGCTTTTAAGTGCTTTTAAGCATTTCAATATGAATTTTTATTGCAATAAAATACAAACATTTTTTGACAGGGTAGGAAATTCTTTCCTGACGATGTCCAGTGTTCACTTAAAAATTCATAAAACCGGATTTTATACCAACTCAATATTATTGCAATATTAAGATGAATGTTTCTTCTTTCAACTTCTACCAACGAGCTTTATTTTAAATTTTAATTTGAAATTTAAAAAGAAAAATGAAAGCAACAAAAATACTTATAACTAGGGCTGTGATTTATATGCAATAAAAACAGACAAATATGCACATACATATGTAAAATATTTGGTAAAAAATGCAATTTAAAA
>NW_019394139.1:0-81192 GCF_000648675.2 Cimex lectularius | reverse complement strand
ACGCCATGAATAGGGAAGGTGGAGGGGGTAAAGTTGGACTTTGACCGTCTGCCCCAAGTGGCAACAATACTACTTATATGTATGTGGAAACGGGGAAGTAAAAAAGGTCATAGTGGATCTAATAAATATTTCCTGTAATCATTAATGTTCTGGAAAGGGTATTATGTATTTTGGCATTGTTATGTAACATGGAATATTTGTGAATGAAATTACGTAACAAAATCAGAATAGAGAAGTTTTTTCTCATAAAATATATCTATACATATACACGCAAAAACAAAAACTGTACTCTTGTATTATTAAGTTTTTTTCAATAATAACTTCCTATAATGATTCATAGTTGACTTAAATCGTAAACACAACAATAAAAACTTATTGATTATCTTATAGTGTTCCTAATCGTTTTATTACAAATACAGAAAATCAGTGTAATTTTATTATTTTAAGAGTCAGCTTGTCGAGTTAGTTAATTAGTTTTTTAAATTGTTTTATTTCATAAAAAAATAATTTTGAGGATGTTTTTTTAAAATATGGTTTTAAGTTGAGAAGTTCCTGGTAGGTGCTTTGGCCGACGAACGTAGCGTCTTCCATGCACGATGGTATACAGAGGCTGAAGGCCATGTACGTCGCAATCGAAGGGTGTGGTCGATCGCAAAGTAAAACGGATAGAGACTATCTTTTATTGCTCTTAACGCACTACGTAACCGGCATTTCACGGGTTCCTTGATAATCAACTCAAAACGTCCGTAATGGACGGTGAGCTCTAAAATAGTCATTAGAAGTCTTCGTGAGAATAGCCTTTCTCTACAAGTACTTAGATTCTCGATTACTGGGGAGGCACGGAGTAGAAAGACGACAATTTGCGAATAAGCATCCAATCTGGCCACTTGAACTATGGGGGTAGGTTCTCTTCATAGATAAATGCTGGTTTGGTTTGTGGCAACCAGATGACCGGGGCCACGTGTGTAGGAAAAATCTTGAAGAATGCTTTGCTTCATATGCCATGTATGAGTCACTGCATTTTCAAAGACAGGCAGTTATGGTATGGGGTGGATTCACTGCCCACTGAGAAGTAGCCTCTTCGTAATGTGTATCCTACCTGACCCCTTTTGACGTTTTTCCGAAATAAAAGAAGATACGGCAAGGCACTACCTCGCAGAGAGTGATAGGTATGCTAGGTCTTGATTTGAAATCTTTGAAGGAGAGAACATCACCAAATCACTCCCCGAGATTAAATCGTCCAAAATCTTGGGGTTTGTGAACAGGTCCAAGAGGTTTATGCAGGACACGTGAGCCGACCAAATCCCGGACCTTTTAGGGATGGGGTATGAATCTACCCAGGCATTTAACCACTCGGGTCTTGGTCGCCCACCCTGCAATATATATATATATATGGGGTGGATTCAACGCCTAAACCCGTAAGGAACTGATTATCATAAGGAATGATCTTTGACTGCTCTAAGATACATTGAGTGAGTTCTTCTGGGAGCTGCGGGCCCATTCGCTCCATTGGAGGCAATAAGGTGTTGATGCATGAGAAAGCATATTTCTCGAGTTGTCACCCCTGAATGATGTAGGAATTACTTCACTGAATTGGCCAGCATTTCCCGATGTCATTACATTGAGGAAATTCTTCCGGAAGTTATTCGCTCTATTTATTGCGGGCATCTTCATGTTAATGCATGCCTGATAATGATGTGGGGATTACCACAATGAATTGGTCGGCACTTCCTCCTGTCATGAATTCTATAGAACACTTATAGGACATGATAAAGAGACGGTGTAGACATCGTTCGCCGCTTCCAAAGTGTTGAACATCTCCGAACAGCTCTTGTCAAAGAACGGGATTCTGTTGAGCCATGAAGAAATCCGATCGCATATTTACTCAATGCCTAGGAGACAGGCGAGGCCGTTTGGTTGATTTAACGAAGTTGCCCGGTTGACTCTCAACTAGTTTAGTGCCGTGTGAAGACTTTTCTTTGCTGGTTTCACACCAGGCAACTTGTTTAATCAACCTGTCTTCCAAATGGGAGATCAGTACGATGTTTGATCCCGAGGAAGCAGGAGCAAAAAAGGAGGAAAAGTGTGGGTTTATCCATTGTTATCAATTGGTAAACGAGCGCTTTCTCTCAAACACTGTTATGCTAATTCCCTTCAAGCTTCGCTTTTTTTAAATGTTATCACTATACTTCTCACACTCATGTCCCATATCACAGGGCTCATACGAATATTTTCAATGAACTGCTCGACATTGAACCTTGCGTCGCTTTCCATGGTGAACTCAGTTGGCTCAACTAGGCGACTGGTGTGAAGTACGAATGCCGATAAGTGCCCTTGAGTCAACCAGAGTCGAGTTGACTGAGTGCGAAAGGGTTGGGGCGATTCCCAAACATTTCCTACCACGTTACACTCCTTGACACCCGTCCATTGAATGTTGAATAGTTGAATCAACCAAACGGCCCCGTCTGAAAGAGGCCCTTAAGGCCCTTCTGGAAGAGAGAGGAGGTAATATGCATTAGTTAGAGCAAAATTAGTTAACACATTTTTAGTTTCATTTTAATCTATCACTAGTAACTAAATGATTTTCCGGTGATTTTTTTCGCGGATTCGACAACCGCGGTGGTCGAGGGGTTTGGAAATCCGACTTGTTTTTGCCATGGTAGTGGTTCCCGGGAAAACCCGGCAGAGCCATGGCTTTTTTAATTCTCATTGGCTCAATTATAATATGAGAAATAGTCTCTTTTCCGAGACACCTACGTTATGTCCTCTTGTATGACAGGAATAACTTTCGTTTAGTTAAAGAGTCAAGTTTAATGAAGTAATTATTATTTCTATGACAGGCAGGACCATAACGTTTTGGCAAAATTACGTCAAAAATGTAAATGTCGAAGCTCTGCAATTACGTATTACTTTAAACAGTTGAACATTTAAATTCTAAAAACCGACGCATTATATTTCCAGTTTAGATTGTCACTTATCTACTTAGGATAGGGTCCCACTAACAAAGTTGAGCCGACCCCCAAACAACTCCATCCCGAAAGGGTTATAAAACTTTTCACGCAACAAATCCAATTGAGCCAGTTGACGGTCGGAAAGATTAGAGATGTGCCCTTTAATCATTAGAAAACTTCACTTTTACTTTGAACTTCGGCCAAGTTTTGTGGGGAAGGGAAAAAAAGCGCCTTGAATTCACTATAATCCCCGCCATTGTGGCCAGACGCTTTTATCAGATATTTATAACTTTGCAAAACCCCGGGAGAAATTGTAAATTTCTTTTCCTTTTGTCCTGTTTTTTGAAATAGAAAAATAAAATTCTGTTAAAAATGAAAAGACCTTATGCGTAATAAATTTCTTTCTTAGAATAATTTTTGTTTAGAGCAAGATCGATATTTAATTCAAATTCTTTCTTTAGTTCAACAAAACCAACAACCTATATATCTACATCTTTTTTATTTTATTTTATTTCTTATTACAAATTTATTGTGGTTTCATATTATTTATATTATCTATTTACCAATAACTTCATCCTTCATGCAGTTTCTAGGCTATTACTCTGCGCAGCAATAAAAACCTACCTTGACACGTCTGAGATTTTTTGAATTTTCTGAATGAAAGAACCTAAGAATACATTTTAAAAAGCCATCTTATTCAGCGTAAAATTCTCTAAAAAATGAGACCTAGCGCAGTTCTGTGAACTAAAATGCTGAGAAAATATACATTTCTAAAATTTGCCATTTTTTCGTTCAAAAACCAGGTGGTTAGTGTATATGTAAACCTTGATAATTAATAGATTGTTGATAAAATGCTCAAATTTGTTAAGTTAGGCCATTCTATGCTTGTTTACGATTGAGACCAAAAGGTAAAAAGCGTGAAACGAATTCCTCGGTTTTTAGGAGAGGAGACCTGCTCAGTTTTTCAAGACCTCCTTGAAATACCGTCCTCCATAACTCAAACCGCAGCGGCAACTACCCCGCAGCTCTAATTTACATCGTTCAAGACAACGCTTTATCCCCTTTTTCGAACGCTTTCCGTACGATTTAGCCGCCCCTATTCCAGTCAGCCTTTTTGGTATCACCTCAATACAAAACAAATGCGGACAGCATTCCTGCTTATTGCATTCCAGGTTTGCCGTAAAAAATATTGTTGCAGTAAAATACACCGTTTTCTTATAGGCGACGGTTCGTGGTTTTTATTGCTTCTACATCAAATGAGCAGGGAGGGGAATTGCATTAAATAAATGTACCCCCAGTCGTTCCAGGGATTCCTGGTTTGGAACAATCAACATACTATATTTTAATTTATTAAATCCAAATAGTCAATTAAGCGATTCCAAATTTTAATCGGATAAGATAAGAAAATAAGTATTTAGTTTAAACATCTAGAAGATCCTAAAATACAAATTTAACAATTTTTACTAACTTGAAACTGTCACAAATAAAGGACCAATTTTTTTCCAAATTTCTAAAAGCGTCCGACTTTATGTTAAAACCGTGTTCCCAAGAACGTCGTTCATAATTTGAACCAAGCTCAGAGAAGTGAGTGTCGCACCCCCTGCAAGGGACCTTCGTTCAACTGATTGTAGTTCAACCACTAGTTAGTAAAGCTGATTGTAGTCATTATTTGGAAATCGTGAGATGCGGTCTGGTGTGACGTAGGTTTTAGAAAAACATTTTCTTTATCGTGCCAACGTTGTACTCTTCAGGGTACAACAACACGACACACAAGAATGACACATCTACGCAGAAAAGATACACTTTGAGTCCTGAAAATGATCTCAATAAAGATCGTTGGCACGATGAAGAAAATGTTTTTCTAAAACCTACGTCACACCAGATCGCATCTCACGATCTCAAAATAATCATTAATTAACGGTCACTAAACACCGATTTATTCATTCGTTCTTGTTTGTACTTATTTTACTTTCCTCAAATATCTTAGACAAAATTTTTGTAGACATTCTGATTATTAACGAATATTTGAAAATGGTCTTGTTTGGTTCTAAAAACCGTCCCTCTGTATACCTATTAAAATACTAATCAAGTAAATCTTTGCTTGTAATTCATCTGTAAAATAAATCCTTTAAATTACATGTGTATCTATCTATCTATTATCCAAATGGAATTTCGTTTTCTAACGAACGGGGTTTTGTTAAGGCACGATTTAACTTTTGTTGTTTATCCATTATATTTCGTGGTCCGATTGACGAAATAACTTCTGTCAATTAATTAATTTTTATGTAAGGTCTTGGTTGGGATAAAAAAGTCAGTGTCATGAGCGGGATTCGAACCCACGACGTTCGACTAAATAAGCCGCTGCAGCTATCGTGACTTCGATCCACTCGGACACCAATATCCGATCTCAACACTTTTGTTGTTTAATTGAATTAGTTTTAGATTTTTTTGCTTGTCAAATAGTTAAAAAATTTAGCCTCAAGTGGATTTGAAGTTGATACTAAATTTATTAGAATTTTATCATAAGTCGGGTTTATTGTTACAAAATCACGACCTTTTGCCTAGGATGTTGATGGTGCCAGTGCTACGTAGCATTTTTGGCATGCAGGTTGTTCACATTTATGATAATTGTAATGAAAAGTTTTGCTAAACTTCATAGAATTTTACTGTAATCATTATTTCCTTTTATATAATACAAATGCTTTAAATCTATTGTCAAGGAAATTAATGATGCTATGGAAAAATTAAGGTTCTTAGCCCACAATTTATGATTTTATGAACCTCATGGTCTAATGACTTCCTGAGTTTACGTATTAGGCGAGGTAAAGTGCGTGGTATTTAAAAAAAAAAAAAAAAGCAATGGTTTTCAAATCAAAAGTTGATAAATTTTTTTGTTTGGAGAACACGCCTTTAACACTAAATATGTTATATTATTATCAAATTGACGTCATTCAGCTCTAATCCCTTTTAACCCAAGTTAGACGGCTGTTTGGGTTTGAACCAGATTATTGTTCGAATGCGGTACAAGAACGCCAATTTTTAAGGTGAACTCTGTTGGTTGTAGTTGTTAACCTTAAATCTATTTATTTTTATGTCCAGGTTATCGTTAATGAACAAGTTCTGAGAAAGTTAGATGGGGCAAAAACAGAGGGAAATCAACGATGTACAAGTCAATGGATACTGGTGTAGCTCGCTTTATCCCTAATTTCATTGGCAAGAATTGATTGTCTCTGGTGCCTGACTGCCCGGCTCGTTAGAAGTGATTTTCGTCCAAAGATTAAACTTCGCCTAACATTGCCAAAATTGAAGTAATCATAAAATCATAGATCCTTTCTCATATGTATCATTACCATTACTTCATTAACACGTCTAATTTAACAAAAAGAAAGCTATAAAATCATATCGGGCTGCTTTTAATAAGTTTTCCATTATTACGAGAGACCAACAGTGTTTTGCATTTTGTTGCATTGCGCGAACATCACTAATATCCGGTGTAACGTTTTTTTAATCTTTTATATTTAGTGTTCTGATTGACCAAATTACTTCTTACAATTAATTAATCTTTTATGTAAGGTTTTGGTTTGTGATGGTGAATCTTATACAATAAAAAAAACTAAATATAACATAAACTAAATAATATATTTAAAAAAAAGGCCACTACTTGGCATGAAACAAACGAAAAATTAACAATATTGGAGAAATTTTTTAGCACAACAGTAATCTTTTACCAGGCAATGTTCAGAGATAAAACTTTAAACAAAATATAAAATTAACCGAAATGAATCGAAAGATATAAAGTACCTTAAATCTTTCACTATGGCACAAAACTGTAAAACTAAAGACGTCTTTCTGCAAGCGCAGTCCTTTCCGGATTGCCGCTTATCTACTCTTTTTCCAATGTGTTTGCGATGATCGTCCCCTCTCTTCCACAGTGCAGATTCCTTTCTTCCGAACGATCATCACAGGTTGCAGTGAAAAAGCTAGCGCCTCGTACGGCCACCCACATACCCCTATTCGAAGCCGTCTTGGGTTCGAATCGCGCTCATGACGCTAGCTTTTTCATTTCAAACTAAACCTTACATAAAAAGTATTCTTTTTAATTTGTTTATTTACACCTTCGCCAATTACTATGCTTAAATAAATTTGGCCGCAACTTAGTACACAAAACATTACAAAATGAGCAGGAAATTTGTATAAAAATAAACATAAATTAGAAAAGATACGAAATACTGATTAGTTGTCACTCCTATTAGTGTTAATAACTTTCACGGTTAACTTAGGAGGTGGAGAGTTCAATGATGCTTCAGCCATCGGGGAAAATTACTTTGAAGCTACGTGACATGAAGATTTGTGTGATTGGATAATTGATTGAGAAAGTTCTTGTAGTGGCTTTTTGCAAGCAAAAGCATTGAAGGATCATCCATTTTTTCACATCCTACATGTATTTGTATAATTGAAACAATGTTTATAAATCCCAGGCCTTGAAGATGATCTCAATAAAGATTGAAGCGTTGGCACGATAAAGAAAATGTTTTTCTAAACCTACGTCACACCAGACCGCATCTCACGATCTTCAAATAATACTAAATAGTTTTGATATTTTTTAATAAATCTGACGCGTATGTTTAGTTATTGTTTTTGGAGACGTGTGTGCGGGTTCCATTTAAGTCGTTTGGCAGACTACATTTGCTGGTAAGAGAGGCATACTAGTGTAGATGGGAGCATGGATTATTCTCCAAAGGTTGAAAGTGCCATGTCCACTTTTTGTATGTTTATTGTCATCTTCCTTCGTTGAACCACTGCTCAATGGATGTGACCAATTTTCGGATGAGATGGCAGGGCCTTTATGAAAGCAAAGGATGGCAAATCAAACCCATACATGATGATAATCGGAAGGAATATCTGCAATGTATACTGTGTAGTCGATGAGCCATAAGATACTTTCTTTTGGTACCCCTGAATCTGTGTTTATGCCACTGATAATTTGAAAGTATCTGTCGGCTAGGTAGGATTTATGCATCAGGAAGTAGGTAAAAGGGAGGACTGTGTTAAGCTTCCAGAGCAGCCCCAGTACCATATCGGATGTAAGACTTGCTTGACTTCTAGCAATACACCGGAGCCGCACTCCTTTTGCACAAGATTGATGATCAACAACGCGATAGCACTGCTGAACAGTGGGATGAGAACGTCCGAACACATATGTTCAGGGATGAAGACAGGAATGAAGAATGGAGAGAATGTGCTTAAGCAGGCGTTTATCTAGGATATTGCTCATTATATAACTTTCAAATTGATATTTTTACGTAAACATTATACAAACAAATGATGGAAATAACAATTATACCACTGGATTAGTTTGGCTTTAACTGTATGATTTTTTTAGTAATGTATAACATAATTGATTAAAACACACACATTTTTTATACAACAAAACTCAATAATTGAGAAGTCCTCACCTGTTTAAAGATCATGTCTTCTACAGCCAGGAGTAAAAATACATTAAGTGATTCTCAACGGCTTGGTCGCGAGAAAATCGTGGAAAAATTGAGAACTATACCGAATTCAATTTATTCCTACCGTAACCTAGACTAATGAACTCTGTTTATCTTTCAACTAGAATTAAGTAAGATCATCTTCACAGGTTCATGCATGGACAGGCTGCAAGGTAGGTAAAGCCTGGTAAGGTAGAACATCTAATTCGACAGCAAGCTGCAGACGAAATACTGGTTTTATTTGAGGTATTGTATGGATCGCTCAATTGAGCGTTTCTTGGCCATTTTCTGTGTAAAATGGTACTTTTACAGCGCACTATCACTGATTATTGCTTCCTAGAATTGTTACGGAGGATGATTGTAATGTTGTAGGACCACTCCTTTTAACAGAGGGTGAATTTGTGAGGATCGTCGGCAAAAATAAAACGAACAGCAGTTGAGGAAAGGGGGACGATCGACACAAAAAGGGGTAGTGGAGTTTGTATCCTGTCCGGTACAGGAGTAAATGGTGACAATATTGTAATATTAGAAACATTGTTAGACGAGATCTCATTTCTTTTCTATTATTACACTGTATTTTTTTTATTGTTTTTTAATGTAAGGTTAAAGTTAGTTATCTTGTTCACATAATAGATTATGGTTTTTTTTCTTTTGAAAGGATGGAAATATATATGTATGTATGGCATAGTCCAGGTTCTGATGATGGGCCGTAGACCCGAAATATAATAGACAAAATTGAATAAAATATTTCAACCACGGAGAACTTTGCTACGAACAGTGGATTTTAAGGAAAAAATAGAAAAACGGAAAAAATTGTTATTTGGTCCTTATTGATCATTTTGGTCTCTCTATCCCCTCTATATTGGTCTGTAAGGCGCTTTTCGGCGTTTCACATTCTTCAATGCTGAATCCTCCAATGCCACTGGCACTTTACATATACATGACGATAAATACTTTCTATCCATGCTATCGTTTTATTTATTTTTTAAATTAGCCCTTTAAAAAATCAAATTAACCATTTTTAATCTTCACGTTCACCATTTTAACTTCCAATTAACTCTTTTTAACATCAAATTAGCCCTTTTAATTTTAAATTAACTCTTTCTTCAAAATATAAAAAAAAGTAAGCAATAGAATGAAATATTAGCATGTAAAGTAAAATTCAACATCAAATAATAAATAATTAGGTTTTTAAAAAATGATATTAAAATCAAAAGTATATAAAATTAAGTCTACAAAAATTTATTCTTCTTTTAATTTGAGATGTTTTTATAATCTAAAATATAAATTAATTGTGCACATAAAAACCTTAATTTCCCACCTACCTTAAATTAAAAGAATAATCCTTTAGTTTTATCTTTTATTTATAGCATCTTAATTAATTATTACATAGTTTTTTAAAATTCCAATACATTTACATGAAAAAAAAAAAAAAAAAATCCTCTATTTTAAATAATGTCAACTTTTATGTGGTTTTCAAAAAAAAAAAAAAAAAAAATCCTCTATTTTAAATAATGTCAACTTTTATGTGGTTTTCAGAAGCCCAATTATTTTATATTAAAATAAAATAAAATTAAAAGAAGAAGCATTTGTTATGGATAACTTTTAAATTTTTTTGTTTTAATTGCCATTAAACTTCATATAGTCTTCTATTAGCCAAATTATTTTGTATTAAAACAAAATTCTCAAATATACAGAAATTTGGCTTTACATGCTTACATTTTATACCATCTCTTAAGTTTTTTAATGCTTTGAACTGACCAATGAGATGATTAAACAAACCATTGATTGAATATGCAACGTGCTTTCCAATGATTAATATTAAAGAGGCGTCGATGGCCGCAACGGTTTAGGCGTTGACTCGTCAATCATCACTGTGAAGGTCCGGGGTTCGAATCCAGCGGCTCTGCATTTGAACTCGATATACTTATAAATGGGCTTTTTTTCGAAAACACCGGCACCCTGAGGGTTGATATGACATCTGCTGTTGCGAACCCTCGTTTAAAAAAATTAAAATGGATGTTCAAAGAGGTTAACGATGATGACAAATATGGTAAAACTTTAATTATTTACAAACAGCGAAAAAGGTTACAAATCTAATATCACAAATAGGTATATCGTGTTTTTTAAAGTGAAGTTTGAGTTTCGTCCTCTTGGACCGAATCCGTCGAGTTGAGCAAATAGTCGAGATCGTGAGAGATCCTGTTGAGGACGTCCTTGTTTTCCCCCTGTTCTTTTGGGAACTCCTGTCCGTCTTGGAGCGGGATCAGCCTTGTGCTCGGCTCGATGTCCACGTTGCAGACCATGACAGTCGGCGCGTGCACGTTGTCCTGGAGGAGTCCCAGCTCCAGGCAGACTCGGGTCGTCACGATTTCTTGAAGGCAGCCCTGGGCCGGGTCGGTCGGCGGGTTTTGGAGGTAGCTAGCCCTTACGAGATGCCCGCCTTTGGCCGATTCTGGACTGTCGCCCGCGTCTTCGATAACAGCGCAACCTGAATCATAAATTTTAAAAATCGACAATCATTTACAAACGAATAACTTGAAATGAAAATAGTTTATTGTTTTTAAGATAATCCAAAGAATATATTTCATAATGAAGAATAAAAGTGTTAATATTGCACACACAAAAAATTTCTATAACCACGTCGCTAGTGAACTTTTGCAATTCATGTCGAGAGACGTAGTTGTAGAAGTCCTTCAAACTGATGATGATCTAAAGGGTCCGAAATCCGGTTGCAAAACAACCCACTGTGAGTAGGAACTATTTTTTTAAAAAGGATTGAACACCACACTCATTCCATCATTCATCCTTTCTACAAAAAATTTGCCTGTTAATTTAAAAAATTGAGGCAAAACTTAAAAGTAAAATAACATATTCAACACAATTAATACCATAAATAATTTCAAATAGTGGATGAACTATGTTAACTTGATTGATAGGTCAGGGATATAAGCGTGTTGAAGCAGTGAAGCAAACCCTGTAACGCTGTACCTAAATCTGATCGGAAAAACTAAAGCAACTGAAATCGAGAATGAAGTCAGTTGAAACTGACAAAGTTTCCAATCGTATCTACAGTAATGTTTGGTCAGCGTTACCTCAGCTGCGTGAGAAGTCAGGCATAAATCGATCATAGAAGCTGACAAATTTTGTTACTGTGCACATCTTAATGATTGATCAGTGTATAAGCAGGGTGAGGAGACAGAGTCAAACCTAATGCGGATTTGTTCTTAAATACAGTCTTATAGTTAAGGCTATACAGAAACTGTTACAGTCTTTGGAAATATTGGGAATGAGTCGATCTACTAAGAAATTTGAAATCGTCTGTGAAAAACATAATTATGTCAATCTCAGGATATATTTAAGTAGTTTTGCCCGATGGCACCTTAAAATTTGTCGAAAGCTTAGCAAAAACAAATGAATTTGCTTTATTATCAAGACCATACCGTGATCCAGAGTATTCATGAGTAGAAAAGTGATTAACCCTTAAGAAAGGAAAGCTGAGGCAACGGAAACTGGGATTGAAGATTGTTTGATACTGACAAAGGTGGGAATAAAAGCACGTAATCACCAAAGATTTTTTTTTTAAACACAATTTTATCTGCAAAGCTATGAAGCAAAAAACCAATACTGAAAACTGGTTTAAACTGTCAACAAATCAAATTGTGCATATTTACATGGATGGTCAGAGTATAAAAACGGATATGGAAGAAAAAAAAACTTACCGACCACAGTGTGTTCTTATCGGGAAAGGTTTGGCAACGAAAACAAGGGCGGATTTTTTTTTTAAATCTCACAGGTTTCGGTTGTTTCTGAATGGACGGTGACTAAATTTCATAAGCAGGGTGTGGAGATAAACAAAAATTCACCATAGGTGTGTTTTTAAAATACAGCCTTGCGGAAAACCTATAGATATGAAAACAGGGGCAATTAATTGGTTGAAACGAAAAAAGTCAGATATTAAAATGATTTTAAGGGAATAAAAATTTAGCTCTTTTATTCCAATTGTATTGTACGGGGTATCGTTATTATTCGAGCGTTTTTGTTTGATTTTTAAAATATATAATAAAAATGCGATTCTGATGATAAATGTTTGTTAAGAAGAGGAAGTTTAGATGGCTTACATTACTTCGTTATAAATTTTTATCAATCTTTCTCGTTCTTAGATAGCAGAAACGATAGATAAAAGCTTCAATTCTAATTTGTCGTTTTTTACTTTTTTATACGGTTAAAACAACCACGTAGTGTGATTTTATTATGTTTTAAAAATAAGATAAATTTTGGATTTGACTTGTTGAACAGCTTGCATGTCTAATTGAAAGTTTGCATTATTTAGCTTAGCTTTTCTGCTTTGAATAATATGAAATATATCCTGGAATCGTCGGCGTGAAATAAAATATCCTCCACATTGGCCGTAAACATCCACCAACCACCAAGAGTATTTTTTAAATTAAATTAAATTTAAATTTCTAACCTAGATGAAAAATAAAATTAATATTAGTATGTATATTAATTAATTAATATATTAAAATATATTGTATTAATATTAAAAACAAAGTTCTGTGACATTTTGGCTGTTTTGCGGTTGTTTGTTACTTAAATTCGAGTATCGGTTCCTGATTACACGACATTTGAAAAATGGGAAAAAAGGAGGGAAAATTCTAAATGTACAATAGGTTCAGATGGGGGAGGTGGGTCCGATTGGATCGAACTCACGATAGATTTAGTTGTTAGAGCAGAGGCGTATTAAGCCGAAGGACGTGGGTTCGAATCCCGCTCGTTACACTGACTTTTCATTTCAACCAATACCTTACATAAATGTGTCGTGTTTAGTGACCGTTAGTCAATGATTATTCGGAGATCGTGAGATGCGGTCTGGTGTGGCGTGCACTCTCAACACGACACTCAACAATGACACAATTACGCAGAAAAAAAACACTTTGTGCCCTGAAGATGATCTCAATAAAGATAATAAAGATCGAAACGTTGGCACGATAAAGAAAATGTTTTTCTAAAACGTCACACCAGACGGCTTCTCACGATCTCCGAATAACCTCACATAAAAATGACAAATTCAATATTTTTATTACAATTTTGTCAACCGATCATCCTAATGTAAATATCCTACATGGTAATGTTCGAGAGCACTAGAATTAATAGAAAAATAGAACAAAATGGTAATTATGTCCTTGTCGAATGTTTTGTCTGGCTATTCACTCTGTGTTGATCTCTGTGCTATTATTTAAAATAAAATCCCTAGATATCAATATGCATATCCATAATTGAAAGTTTAAGAAAATTACCTTTAGTTTTGATTGTAAAAAAATTCTGAATGCATACTTGTAATTATTAAGGTTGAAAATCAGATATTTGGCCTATCTTTCTTTCTGAACGTGTGGTTTAAGTTAACTTTTTCGTGAATTCTATATATTCCCAATTGTTACTAAGTTCGTGTTTTTATCACTCTTTGGAAAAGATCTGCCAAACTCTGTGGTGGACTTTATTCCCTTGATTGTGCTATTTTAGTATTTTTTTTATTCAGCACGGCAGAATCGCTAGGTATAATTACAATTTTTGAAAGGACCATAAGAACTTGCTGATCAAGTTTACGACGTCTAGTTTACACAATATTGCTATTTAATTTCAATATTTTCTCTGCTTTAAAAGTTCTTATGGGCCAACTTTTTATAACAAAAGGTCTGTGTATTGATCGTAACAATAAATACACAGTGTTTTAATTTCAATATGTGAAAGTTATAAATTGGTAATGTTGTTCACTTGTTACAATTTCAACATACATTATTATTAAATGTGTAGAAGTTTTTAAGTTTAAATTGTATGTTACCTTCATTTCGGTTTGCTAGACAAATACATAAAATAACAGATTTTTAAAGTAAATAAAGCTTGACGTTACAGCGTTTCCTTTAGAAAAGCCCGGTTAATTCCTGCATAGCCGGTTGAATTCTTGAAGGTGGCAAAACCTTTGTGAGGAAGAAAAGCCCAGGCCCCACCCCCACTTACGGCCTAGCCGGAAAGCTTTTATTTTAACCGCAAGCTTCAACTTGTTTTAAGCCAGACAAGGAAATTTTGAAAATCCGCGACCACCCGCTTTCAAATCCGACGCATTAAATATGAAACCAGACTATATGAATATAAGCTCTTGGGAAATAACCGGGTCTCTACATCATAAATAAAATCCAACCTCATTTTTTTCCAGGAAGCACCCAATGAACTGCCTTATGTACGGTAGTATCGGATTCTGGTCAGGAATCTTTTCACATAAAAAATGTTATTTCACGTTTCAATTCGTGTAATTTTTTTGAAATTTTATTTTACCCCAAGTAATGAAAGATTTCAAGACTGGAAATTGAGTCTGTTATTTGCTTTTGATATCTGCCCGCCAATTTCTCGTCTTTTCAAAAGTTTCAATTTGTCTACTTGAAAATCAAATCAAAACGTAAAATATCAAATTAACAAGCTGAAAAATTTAGTCAGTTCTATATTTTTGAATTTATTATCTTTATAAAGTTATGCGGAAAACAGTGAGTTGTTACGTTAGAAGTTCTGAGTTCGAATCCCGACATAACTCTTGAAATTCTAAGATAATAATTTATTAAAAAAGGATTCTAACGTGGTTCTTAACTTTCGCCCGTGACATGCAACGGGTTTTTAATGTAATGCTCCACTGTATGAAAATAATAGCATTTTTAAAAATAAATTATTGAACACCTGCTCTATGGTAATAACAAGTCAATTTTCTTTGTAAAGTAGGGATATCAGTTAATTTTCTTTTCTATCACAGCTTTATAGAATTTTCTGATAAGTAAAACCACGGCCATAGCGAAAAGGTTTAATATTTATCCGCTGCGAAGAGTTGTATAACTAATTAAAGTCATATTTCAAGCAAGGACAAAATATTTTTTTTTAAATAGATTTTATAACGAATTTAATAAAAAGGCATTACGAATTTATTTTTAACAGTACCTTAAAACAGGGGCGGCTAGATCATATCTCCAAAGAAACATGACGCCCTTTGGCTTGGATAGTTTCAACCGAGGTGGTTTTATTTGATTCAACTGAGTTGCCTGGTTGTCTCTAAACTTAGTTAATGCCGTGTAAAGAATTTTCTTGGCTCGGCTCTCACCAGACAATTTGTGAAATCAACTTCTCTGCCCAACGGGAGTTCAGTACGATGTTGGAACCCGAAAAGGCAGGTGCACATCTTATGCATGCTCATCTACTTGTAGATAGATCGATAACAAACTTTATTTACAGCAAAGAAACAACATTACATATTGAACATTTATAAAGTCTTATACGGTATGGATGGTTATACGTGTTTTCGGTAGTTGGCTATATCATCAGTTTATCATTATTTCAGACGTGCAAAATTGGACAATAAATTATATAACGTAAACTGAATACAAATAAAGCAATTAATACTTGTTAGTGAGCTCGTTCCTATATTGTCAGGCATGACATGCATATAGTGTAAGACTTTGCTATTTTTCAACATCTATAATGTTTAAGACATCAACGTAGATGATACATGGAAAACGCTCTATGGCCTAAATACTGGAGCTCTGACAATATGAGACTCTGGACCATAAAATGAAATATATCCTACTTTATTCTTAGGTTACAGGGGGTACACATGTAATTTCCGTCGTTTTCCTTCCAGGGCACAGAATTAGAAATACTCGCTCGCACCTGAGTTTAAGCGGGGAACACACCCGATGGAACGCTACGTGACGCTACCAGAAGCTACCCGACGCAAATCAAAAGCCCAATTTTCCATAATATTGTATTACCTCCGTGCACATCTGCCCGAAGCCACGCAACGCTACCCTACTCTACTCTATGCGATCCCCTCTGTCCAGATTTTCGTCGGGTAGCATCGAGTCGAAGACAAAAGAACCGGACACTCATATTTTTATTTCAAACTATATCTATTATTGCCGTTATATTAATTACAACATACTTATTTTAATATAAACCATATTAAGCAAAAATTCATTAGTTTTTATTTAAAAGAATTAATTTTAATGATTTGGCAGAAAATTGATCGAAATACCGGAACACCATTTATTGATAGAATGAATTTAACTAACAATTTATTCCATGGATTTGCTCATAAAATTTAACTAAAATTTATTACACGATTGTGCTATAAAATTTAACTAACAATTTATTTCATGGATTTGCTCATAAAATTTAACTAACAATTATTAGACGGTTTTGCTCATAAAATTTAACTAACAATTTATTTCATGGATTTGCTCATAAAATTTAACTAACAACTCATAACATGGTTTTATTCATAAAAATTAACTAACAATTTATTACGTGGTTTTGTTCATAAAATTTAACTAACAATTTATTACATGGTTTTGCTCATAAAATTTAACTAACAATTTATTACATGATTTTGCTCATAAAATTTAACTAACAATTTATTACATGGTTTTGCTCATAAAATTACACCATTTTCGTCGAGAAGCGTCAGAATTGGACAGTAATAATTTTTGTAGTTTATTTAGAACTATGAATATGTCATTTTTTCGTTATATTAATTACAACATGCTTATTTTAATGTACACCAAATTAAACGAGATCAAAAATTCATGAGGTTTTTATAAGAATTTTTTAATTATGATGGTTAAGCAGAAAATTTATCGAAACACCGGAAAAACTTTATTTAAAACAATTAAATTTAATTAACAATGTATTACACGGTTGTGCTCATAAAATTTAAATAACAATT
Organism: Cimex lectularius; assembly: GCF_000648675.2. Taxonomy (NCBI): domain Eukaryota; kingdom Metazoa; phylum Arthropoda; class Insecta; order Hemiptera; family Cimicidae; genus Cimex; species Cimex lectularius. Next base: position 63,988 of record NW_019394139.1, on the reverse strand, counting down.
TATTACCAGGTTTTCCTCAAAATAGTGCATTAAGAACAAAAGGTGCGTTGCGATTGTGATACTCGCTGTGTGGCTCTACGTGGCGTGCACTTGACGTCGCATAGATGTGCACATCCTACCAAAACGTGGCAAGGCGTCGGGTAGCGTCGGGTCACGTCGCGTAGCGCTGCATCGGGTAAGTGTGTTCCCCGCTTACGTAGCGTTCGTACAGCAGGGAATTTCATAAGAAAAGGTAAAATTGCCACAAGAATTAAAAGTTAGTGAATTCCAATGACAAAACCAAGACAGATTAGATAATCTGAAGGTCAGTAATTTTAGTCATTCGAGCAATAGAGCCTTCTGCTTGTATGGCAAGATACATGCTGATGTAATATGCTATCATAACATTTGCATTATTCATTACATCTCATGTCCATATTGCTGGATTAATCCGAATATCTCCAATCAGTCCCACTTTAAAATTTGAATAGGAACGCTTTCCATAGCGAATTGGCATAAAGTTAATAGCCGAAACCTTTTGACTTAAGTTTGATCGCCTGTAACTTTTAAGCTACAGGCGATCAAACTTTTGGTCGTAGGAACATTGATCTAGATGTATGATTTGCTGTAGCCACATCCTGTACCTGATACGATTTATCGTTTCAGACAAAACGTAAGATAAAACGTAGTTAGAACAGGCTTATCAAAAAAGAGCTTAGTTAATAAAGGTGATCGAACAGGACAACAGTGTTAACAGGGTTAACACAAAGATCGTGAATACCCTAACATCTGTTCAGAAGATACCGTATATATCTATACTTTATAAATTGTTTAACTTACTTACCTCTAAAATTCTTTTTTTTATGTACGATTAAAATGAGATAATGATAAAAATGTATAGATTTTATTAACTAACGAATAGTACACCGAAAAAAATAACCGACACGGTTTTTCTTCCACGTAATACAGGGTTTTTCAAAATTGGGTCCGTTGACGCCCCTAGAGTAATAAATAATTAAAGGGGTCCGCCATTGGTTGCTCCTACTTACTCCACATACGTGTGAGATGTATGCTTTACAATTTGATGAATCCACAGAGGTTTATGCATTTAAAATACGGTTTTAATAAAGAAATTAACGAATATTTAGTTTATAACGAGGAATGTTACTGTTTTGAGATATTGGAATTTATTATTGTAAGTTCGTGACCCGCAGCCGTTTGTAGTTTGTCATTGTAAATCCCTCGTTAATGTACGTCTCAGTATAGCGTTTTATAAATAAGCAAGTTTCTACAAAATTTTAAATACTAATAAGAATAAAATTGAACAACTAACTTGCCATTTATGAAAAACTAAATGTAAAAATTTAAACAGAAGTTAGAAAAATTTTAAGAATAAAACTTTTTCTATACAAAGATTAAATAAGATCAATTTTTCACTTCCCTCAGCATCTATTCCGAAAAGGCGAAAATCAAGTTACTTCTTCACAATCTGCGCCGGCAAGTATTGTGAATTCGAATTTCCTCATACTAAGACCGGAATAAAGGATCGGCCTGCAAAGTTTCCTATCGCCCTTCGTCCGTGCTGAGAAATAAAATTAGCTCGGGCAAAAGTCGTCGAAAAATGTATACATATTAACATTTTAAAAAATAATTCTTTTCAATAAAATAGTTATATAATTGATGCAATAATAAACCATTCAAGGTAGATATCAGTTTGCAGTTATTAGTATGTTTTATTAGGTTTCGAGGTCCTCTTATTTGGTCAAGCGGACCACGAAACCTAATAAAATATAATAAGCAAAATGACTTCACAAAAGCTCCCCGTGGCCATTTCATTTGTCGCCGTGAGTCAAATAAATAGAATACACGTCATTTGAAAAATGGCAAAAATGAAAGGAAAATTCAAAAGGTGGGGTTGAGATGGGAAGTTAGTGTCCGATCGGATCGAAGTCACGATAGCTCAAGTGGTAGAGCAGCGGCGAATGTAGCCGAAGGTTGGGGGTTCGAATCCCGCTTGTGACACTGACTTTTTTATCTCAACCAAAACCTTAATTAATTGAAAAATTATTAGATTTTATGTTTTTCGTCAACTCATTCTTTAATATATTTTTTATAGGCACGTTGCCATTTTTATTTGATATTTTTTAGGGGGGTCCGCAACCCTTGAGTTTATATACCACCTTCGGTTCTGGTGTTTTTCGTTCATATGCTGTTTTGGGATACCTATCTGGGTAGTTTAATCAATTTTAATTTGATATGGGATACTTTTATTTTTACGACAGTACAAATCAAACGCATACGCATGTATGTTTTACACAAAGTACGACGATTTTACATTCTCAGTCCAAAAGTTCCTTATGATTGATTAAAGCATAAATGAGTTTTGCGCAACCGGACCCATCCTTGAAGATGACGGAGCTTGCTTTTCCATAACAAATGGATGTGCCTGTGCTAAGAATTTCTGAATGGTTGTGTTAAATACGAATATGTACTTCTGTTTATTGCAACTGGTATTGTCAATAGTATAAGTTTGTCAGCTAGGTAGATTTTTGTCAGATTTTGGATAACATCAGGCAACCATAATTGCCCATTACATTTCTGACGAAACATCGTTTAAAAAAAAGTAATTGAACATTTATACATTTCAGTATATAAAAAATTATTTGTATGAAGGTGGATTTTATATCAAGTGGTTATATCAAATTGATATTAATTTGCAAACTATATATATTTGATATATACAACCCGCCTTGCTTAATCTCAGACATAAAGTCATCAAAATTCAATAAGTATTTCGATTCCATGAATTTTACAACCGCCCGTGTCCCCTTTCCGTGGATGAAAAAACCAGAAATCAAGGCAAGCTATATTTCCAACCGGAGGTGAATCTAGGGGAGATGGTTACCCAGGTCTATCCACTCCTTGATTAACTGTCACGTCAACATGGCCCTTTTCATTTTTTATTTTCCGACAGAGTATGAGCCAGAAAGCTAAATCCATGTCAGTCTGGGAATTTATTAAACGTCTTTTTTTTAGACCACAGGGTGAAGCCCAGATCGCAAAAGTGAGAAAAATTGACGGTAAATCAAATAAAAATTTCCTTAAATTTAATCAGACCATAACAACCAAATAGAAAATAAATCCAAGAAAATGTATTGTTTATTTTTAAAATGTTTTTCGACAACGAAATAGTTTCAGGACCCTCTCTTTTTAACAATTAAAACATGAATAATTGGGTATTATTTTTAAGAAATACTATTCTTCTAAACCTTTAAAAATCTCATGATCATCAAGATTTTTTGAAGAATTTTCTACATTTTTGATATTGCAATAAAAAAAATTACTGAAAGATCGCGAGAGCGAAATAAGTAATGTACAAGGCATGGTTTTCTCGAAAACTCATCTTAAAAAACGAAATCGTCATCCGACTTATATCATCAGGAGAAGACTATTTCTTTGTATAGCTAATTAGTTGTGTAACTAATTACTAATTGCCCTATGTGGCCGAGGCCAAAAAAATTAATTATTAATTGTGTAAATATTATTGAACTTACAACATTGAACCATTAGAATGATGATGGAAGCATGCCGCTTAATCGGAGTAAGTTGCATTTTTGACACACGATTGCACACTACGTAGCGTTCGTAAGAGTAAGTGGTTCACCAGGGAAGGGATGTGCCAGGGTCATTGCCTTTGACAGACTGTATTTGACTTTCCTGAATACGTCTGTTAATTGAGAAGTCCAATTAATCTGAGTAGAAGGTCTGGACAAAGTGTGAGTGTAAAGGGGAGATCGAAGATTTGCAGCTTTTGGAATGAAACATCTGTAAAAATTGACAAGTCCTAAGAAACGTTTTAAGATGGGCAGTGAGAAGGTTTGGATAGCTGTAACTCTATCCTACAATTGGCCTATGCCATTTCCTGAAATATGAAAACCAAACAAGCTAAGCGAAGTGAAGAAAGTAAGGTTTTTCTCAAGTTATGTGAAGTTCGATTTCGAATGCTTTGGTCACAACAATCCGGGCTTTTCGTGTTTCTGCTAGTCGGTAATGTGATGAGAAAATCGTCTATATAGATATAGAGGTATTCACAGCAACCTGCAAACATTCATCAATATACCGTTGGAAAGTTTGTTCTGAGACCAAGTAGGTACAAGGTGTAGTAATCTCGGGTTTTGGAATGTCTTTTATTCTCATGGGACTTTGGTGACACGTTGCATGTCTAGTTTTGAAAACCATTTTTTAGTTGGCCATTTGAACATTAAAGTCATGTTTATGGAGATGGGTATCGATAGGGGGTTATAATGGCGTTGAGGGCCCGGTAATCATCACAAAAACGCCACGATCCGTCGTTCTTTTTAACAATTTGTAATGGCGATGACCAATGGCTTTTAGATGAGCGTAAAATTCCTTCCTTTTGTAATTGCTGAAATTCAGCCTTGGTCGGTGATAACTTGTCTTGATAAGAGAAAAGTGGTCTGGGTTTAAAACAAACTGCATGTCCCCTGGGTTTCGATCCATTGTTCAGTCAAGCAATTCTCGGGAGCTTTGCTTTCTTTGACGAGTCTTGATACAGATATAAAACGGAAGAAGCTTGAAGGAATATTGAGGAAACCGATTTAATACCACGTGCTGAGGTGGTCCGAAATTGACCTGACGAAAATGTTCCATTAGTTACATTGAAAAGACCATGGATTTTATGATCAATGGCGAGTGCGGCCAGGAAGACGGCACCAATAAAGGGTATGTGTATCTATGTCGTTTACGATAAAAGTCCATTCATAAGTTTAATAATATCGAGTGTGACTGACAATTAATTGATTTAAAACCACGAATTCATCAAAAGTGCCGCTAGATTTTTTTAAAATTTTCTGTTAGGAATTTCTGACGAATCCTATCCTCCAAACAATCTCTCTGGGGGATTAGAAAAACGGTGACCGTTGTTCTATCAGAAATATCAATCCGGTAGTTAACTCTTCTAAAAAAGTCGTCGAGCTATTTTTTGAGCGTGGCGGGTGAAGGTCCGACTCCTGCATTGCTTTCCTGCCTGCGAACTTTACGTATGAATAGGTAAGGGCTCTCGAACCAAATTTGTAATGATATTAGCAGTATCTTGTGGATGGGGATGGAATGCGAGATCGTTGGAAATATGTATTTCGAAGCAGCCATCCTCTTCAGCGCACAAAAATCGTTCAATATTTCAGGTGCGTCTATTGAATGCATGCGTAATGCTTAATAGGAAGAAAGGCTGCTTCGAAATATATATAATTTTTCCAGCAAATGTTCTTGAAAGAGAAGCAGGAGTCATGCCTCTTAGAATTAGAAAAATATAGTTGATCGAATTATTGGCCTATAAGGTTCCCATATACTCGGTCGTCCTGACAAGGACAATGAGGATCTTTTCTTTTTACGGATATTGGCCTGTAATTCAGATATATCAAAAGGTATTGGCTTATTAGCAGTTAAGGATCAAACTTACGCTTTTTGGATGAAGCAGCCTCCTCCACCATTGATAGAAAGTTTTACCTTGTACAGTAAACATCAGGGCTTACACCATTCAGAAAGATTACCGAACTTACCGAAAACGACTTCAGATACACTTTAATGAAATTTAAAGTTGCATATAGTCGTCTAAATAAGAATCTGAACTCATATTCGGGTAATCAAGAATTCACAGCTGAGTTAAATGATCAATTCTCTAAAGCACAGAACAAACTAACCCGATGCAACCCTATGCAAAGCTACCAGATGCTACCCGAGGCAAAATTAAAGTCGAATTTTCCATAACATTGTATTGTTGTGGTGCACATCTGCCCGATGCTATGCAACGCTACCCTACTCTACGCTACGCGATCCCCACTGTCCAGATTTTCCTCGGGTAGCATCGAGTACAATCGAAGACAAAAGAAGAAGTCACTCATATTTTTATTCAAACTACATGTATTATTGTCGTTATGTTAATTACAACATACTACTTTTAATATAAACCAAATGACCCGAGATTAAAAATGCATTAGTTTTTATTTTTTTTAAATTAATTTTAATGGTTCGGTAGAAATTTGATCAAAACACCAGAATACCATTTTTGGATATAATGAATCAACTAACAATTTATTACACGGTTTGGCTCATAAAATTTAACTAACAATTTATTTCTTGGTTTTGCTCATAAAATTAATTGGCGAGTAGCGTCAGAATAGGACATGTTTTTATGACGCGATACTAATGAAATCACAAATTTTAGGATTATCCGGACGTTTGCTCGCCCGGACAAGTCCCGGTCCCTTCAAGTCCGAATAAACGGATTTCTACTGTACATGTAAATATATGTATAACTTTTAGGAAGAAACTATTTGTAACTGTTCTTCACAAAAAAATAACCTGCAACATTTTTGTAAATTTTTTCTTACCGTCTCAGTCTTTAAGGGTTATTGTGTGCTATGGTGTATATTGTTTTTGGTTTGTTTTTGTATTTTACATTGGTCAGTGGGTTTGTTATGTTTTATAATGGTGCCATTTTGTGTCGATGGTTGTTGCGTCAGGTTGGATGGTATTGATAATCAGTGTTGCTTTCCTATACGTGTCGAATTATAGTATGTAGTCAGTTTTAGTAAATTTCTGTATTATCAGAAGAACTACATGACTTTTAAATTATTAAAACGATTTTCATTTTTATTCTTTTTTTTTCAAATTGAAGAGTTTTGCGCGATATTAAATGTTTGCATCGTATAACTGACCGTTAATATAATATGCTGGGTCGTATTTCTACATTCTGGTGAACACACGTACACAGTCATTTATTATATGCTAAGATAAACAACATGATTTATACGTTGTTGAACACCCATCTTTATTTCCCAGTAGAAAACGGCGATTCAGACAAGCCGGGAATATATCTCTATAAAAACACACTCTACCACGAGGATCAAGATCGGTGTCGTATAAAATATATTTTCCAGTGGTATCTTCGGCGAAAGGTTGTAAAACGGTATTGAAAGGCTCACCTGTGACGAGATCAGAATGGAAAGATACGCTTTTCCTGGGTGTAGTCGTTTTCGGTGACACTACAGGCTTCAGGAGAATTTCATCATTAGGTGGCTGCTTCGGAGTGACATCCGGAGGAGCGGCTTCACACTCCGCTTCCGGCTCTTGCTTAGTAAAAACTGGAACAAAAGAAACGATATGCAATGGTAAATCGATTTTCTTCTATACAATAAAATTGTTATAAGCATTGATTATCCCGTTGTCAAGAAAGAGCATCATATCTCGCTCTGTTCACGCCGGGCGGAACTTGGCAAATTCTACTAATCCCAGGAGCAATGGTGGCTTTCATTATGATCGAGGCTGAGATAAGCGATTCGACCCGACTAATGCCAGCATCAATTATTTAGCCGATTTTCGGGATAAACGATTTTGAGTTAATAAGTACGGTTAAGCCGTGCCTTCTCTAATGTGTATTTAACGAAGATGATAGCGTTTATCCCAGTACATGTCCTCAATTTTCCCTTTTCACTCGATTTAAGTCCATTAAGGTTAAGTCGGACAGATATACGACGTTGACGGGCGGTCTGTTAGAAATGAACGTCTCATTAAGATCAAACACGTTGACAAAAATTCGAACGAAGACAGTCATTTATCATTTTTTAGTGTAGTGCCATTAGTCATCACATTGTAGGCACTGCTCCTTCGATGGCTTCCGATAAACTCTTGCACCAAATTTGATCTTCACAAAATTTATTAAACATTTTCAATTAACAAAATTGGTCTACTAGCTAGTGTGTATAACCGAACTTCAACTTATTTATAAAAGATATGACTTGTCTTCCTTGACCCGTCTTGAAAATGCTTAAATTTGTTACTTCTTTAGAGTTGACACAGACTTGTTAAATATGTGACAATTTCGCGTACATTTGTTCGAACTTTGCCGTAAAGTTCGTTATCGTATAATCGTCGAATTGCTGATTGGAATAAGGCATGTGGTTTAAAATGAATTAGTCGAATCTTTTTTGCCAAACTTTCGGCTTTTTATTAAGCCTTCCTCAAGCTTTCCTTAGTTAAAAACATAAATAAAAATAAAAGCGGTACGCTCAAGTATTTCAGTCATTTCTTGTTCTTATGTTTTTACTTTATACAATATTAAGTTTTTATTGAATAACAAACCAATAATTTAAAAAATAAATAGCTTAATTAATAAATGATCTAATTAATAAATATTATTTACAGTAAATCGTAATCGTGACTAGTCTACTAAAGTAAAAACATAAGAACAAATTACAATTAATTAAGGTTTTTAGTTGAGATGAAAAATAGTTAATGGCATGAGCGGGATTCGAACACAGGATCTTCGGCTAGATACGCCGCTGCTCTACCACTTGAGGTTGAGATAGGAAGTTGACGTCCGACTGGATCGAGGTCACGATAGCTCAAATGGTAGAGCAGCGGCGTATCTAGCCGAAGGTCGTGGGTTCGAATCCCGCTCGTGCCATTACCTTTTTTTCATCTCAACTAAAAACCTTAATTAATTGTAACGTATTAATTGGTGAAGCGGACCACGAAATTAGTGAATTTAAGAACAAATAATGACCGCAGTAGCTAAACGTGCCGCTTTTATTTTAGTCTTATTTATGTTTTTTAACTAAGTATCCCGGCCTGAGGAAGGCTTATTAAAAAGCCGAAAGCTTGGGAAAAAGATAGATTACTTCATTTCGGACCACATAGCTAATCCTAATCATTAATTATTAATCATCACTGGTTAATTCTCTGTGCGATAATCGTCAGATATTCATCAGTAAAAAAAGGGTAGAAAATCGTAGTTCCAAAAACGAACAACCTGAATTGCTTCGTGAGATTTCTTCATGTGGTCTGCAGAATGACGAACCTATAGATTTTAGTTATATTAGCATTAGTTTTCCCCTATTTGTTTAGTCAACCAAACACACATTCCATCAATCAAGCTTTTCACCATCGTCATGAAGGGTTGGTACTGTTAAAAGCATGGTGAGGCAGAAACAAACTCAACACTGAATATAACAATCATACACCGTAGATTATTTATCACCCTGCTCGTTTGTAACAATTGGAATATTTTAGCATTCGTGTATAACGTTCTAGCTAGTAAACCAGAATGTAACCACACGTGAAAATTTGTTTGCAAATTTTTTATCGCTTGAGCTTTTCAACTGATTTTTGCTTATTTCTACCATATCTGAGATGGAGCATCTTTATAGTCTTCTAGCATACCGCATTTTTTCACTGTACTATGCCTTATTTGTTTCGACTAATAGTGTCTGTCATCTCTTTAAACTCCTTGGTAGGTATTTTGTACTGGATTTGATTCTGAGATTTAATAGAACCTAATCAATTAATGAACGGTTATGAATAATTCAATTAATTAATTTTTGTAAGGTATTGGCTGAGATAAAACAGTCAGGGTCACGAGCGGGATTCGAACCCACGATCTCCGGCTTAATACGCCGCTGCTCTACCACTGACTTCGATCCAATCGGGCCCAACTCCCCATCTAAACCTACATTTAGAATTTTCCCTCCTTTTTTCCATTTTTCAAATGTCGTGTAATCAGGATTCGATATTCGAATTTAAGTAACAAACAACCGCAAAACAACCAAAATGTCACAGAACTTTGTTTTTTATGACTAATATTAATTTCATTTTTCATCCAGGTTAGAAATTTTAATTTAAATTAAATTAAATTTAATTTAAAAAATACTATTGGTGGTTGATGACTGTTTATGGCCAATGTGGAAGATATTTTATTTCACGCCGACGATTCCAGGATATATTTCATATTATTGAAAGCAGGAAAGCTAAGCTAAATAATGCAAGCTTCCATTAGATATGCAAGCTGTTCAACAAGTCAAATCCAAAATTCATCTTAAATTTTTTTAAACAAACAATAACACCTCTCGAACACCAACTTCCGATCTCAACCTACAACCTTTCGAATTTTCCCTCCTTTTTGCCATTTGTCAAATGTCGTGTAATCTATTTGATTCTCGGCGACAAATGAAATGGCTAAGGAGAGCTTCAGTGAAGGTATACTTCGTTTTACTTATTAAATCAAAATGGAATTATAATGGAATAAATCGAAATATAATGGATGTAATCATTTAGTATCATTGAGATAATAATTAATTAATAAACTTGACACCATCTATCTTTCCATAGAGGTATCTCCGCTGATGAATTTTTCCGACCAACTCCTTGTCAAAAACTTAATTTTTAACTTAATTTAACTTTTTATCTCAACTAAAAACCTTAATTAAATGATTAATATTTAGTTTTAATTATTTCACGAGCTGCAATTTATTGATTCAATAAAGTCTTAACATGACGATAGTAATGTATGAAACGGTAATCTTTTTTAGTCGAAGAATTATTAACAAGCTTAGCATACACCGGTACAGAATAATATTGGCTATTTGTAAACATTAACATATAATATACCGCTTTTATGATTCATAAAATTTGAGCATTATGTAACGCTTAACAAACTTGCTCACAGCACTAGTTATCGAATAATCCTGCGGTTTTTTTTTAAAATGACAAACGAAATCTTGACTGTCCCGGCTTTAATTATTTTCCTCTTTTCTCAGCAATCGCTCTTCCTTTTCGGCATTAACATGCGTCTCTGTAGTCTTAAATCTCTTTGACTCCTACGGGAGAGGTAGCGTTATGCAATTATCCATAACAGACTGAGAATCATACCGGAATTAGCTTTTTGCAGTTTAGACGGATATGCTGAAACGCCCTCGGTGTTGTTTCTGGCGCGTACTTGAAAAATGACCCTACCCGAGCATAAATATGCTCCAGCGTTTGGCCGCATTTAGAAGCAAAAATTACTTACTAGTTCACTTTTTGAATTGAGTTCCTCGAGTATGTTTTACGATCTGTTGTTTGAAATTAGTTTCAATTAAATTAATTTTTTATTTCCTCCTCCGTTTTCACAATTGTACGGTTTTTATTACTTGGCACGCTCCTCCTCCTGGGTGGTTGGGCCCGGCAGGGTTGGTGCCCGTCTGAGGCCCGGGTCAGATATTTCTCCTCACATTTTGATTGGATAAGTAGTTTGGCTTCATAATTAATTTTTTTCCGGTCGCTAATGAACAGACGTAAAACAAAAAAAAAAGAATTCTTCAATTTATTTCTGCACGTATAAGTAACAGAAGTTTTTTAGGCAATCTTTCTGCATGCCACAAAATTGGCAACTTTTATTTGAACACTCTGGTGACTAGACCTAGATTTTTAGGTTTGCCAAAAGGTTTCACATTCTTGCCATCTTTAGGGTACCATGTTTTACCCTGCTTTTTGTCCGAATACTAAATATGCCAAAAATTTGACAGACCAAAATCATGATAGTATGGCAAACAGATCGGCTTTCCACCTCGTAATGATATTGGCCGTGGCTAAATTACGGAGAGACAAAATACTGACTTCATCTAATTACGACAATCCAGTTTGTGTCATTTATAGATGTCACACGTTTGTCACCGTTTTGACTTAAAATAACGCTATATAACTATAATAACACGCTTTTATTAATAAATTTTCGATGAAGAATAGAGAATCTTAGAAATCGGTACCCGATATAAAGTTTTATTATGTGGATGGTCAACCAGGAAAGAGAAAGTAATCATAAAACAAGTTTTCTGTTAACCCGAAAAGTCTTTTTTCCATAAATGCTTGCAATTCCAGTTAGCACAGTTATCAAAAGTTGGCGTATGAGGGTTTTCACTCTTATTCGACATTTATTAACCCCTTTGATTATCGTATAATATTATCCTCTTCTGATGTTCTAATTCTCTTCTCTTCGTCGATCATCACACTAGAACAAATATTGTAAAAAATTCCATCTTTTGATGTTCAACAGGTAGAAAGAGCGTGCTATGAATGGAGAGATCAACTGCTCCTTGGTCAATTCATTAAGAACTCTCGATTCGTTTCTTTTTCTTGAGATAATTCCTCTTGGTCTGCGGAATGAAGTTTGGATTTTGATTATTTTGTGGTTCCTATTCTATCGGGTTTAGTTAGCACGAAGCATTTCGCCATCTTGAATCATAAATGCGGTGTTTGTGTAGATGCTTTGGTTGTATATAACTCGAAAATTCCGGAATTGAACTGACAGTCCTAAACGCGAGGATAATCTAAAAAGAGTTGCGTTTAGAGTTCTCCGACTGTTGGTCATGGATGTAAGCATGGACATGCGATATACCGAATTCATCCGATTAAACACATCTTTGAGAAATGGGAACGGTTTGCAAACAAATTTGTTAATGTTCCCCACCCTGATAGCCCTGTTTAGGAAAAAATGGGGTTACAAAATAAATATCGGCAACAAACAGTAGAATTCGTCAGGGCGTAACATATTAAAATATAGCTTAATCAAAACCCCAGACCCCAAACATGTCAAGTTCTAAGATATTTTACAATTAAAATTTTTGCATTGAGGAAATTCAATCACATACACTCTTTATGTAAACAAACATCCTATTATCGTTGGCTAATCTGGTTTTATAAAACAAAAATACACAATCCTGAGTATATATGCTTTTGTAAAGAAAGACAGAATGATGAAGGAAAAAGAGGGAGATTGAAGAATTTTTTTGCTGCTACATGGCATTTCTAATCTCTCTCATAGTGAGAAAAACAAAAAAACATTTCCTTTATTTGAAAACAGATATAAAAAAACAATGGTACTCAAAACGTTAACGAAACTTTTTCTACTTTCTCGCTTGGCTGATACGTGGTAAGTTTAATATTACCATAATCGTATTACAATGTAAATCCGATCAAGGTCTTATTGAATTCAATAATAAACTTTGGTTTTTAAAGATAGGTTATAGTATTCAGTACGTGATTAAAACTGATTGGAGGTTTTTTGATGTTGACAAAATATTATTAGTGCGCTTAGGAATTGAGTCTACGTGGAACTATTGCGGTAAACCCAAAATAAATCTTAACACTAATTACATGTATTAGGTTTCGTGGTCCAAATAAATTCTTTTCAATTAATTAATCTTTAATTAAGGTTTTAATTTAAAAAAGAGGGGAAAGGAGGGAAAGTTCAAAAGGTGGGGTTTCGATGGGAAGTTGGGGTCCGAGTGGATCGAAGTCACGATAACTCAAGTGGTCGAGCAGCAGGGGCAAAGGTCGTGGGTTCGAATCCCGCTCGTGGCACTGACTTTTTTATCTCAACAAATTCCTACCTTAAAGAATAACCGCAGTTGTGTTTTGAAAGTGGACGAGTAAGGATCAAGGAGATAACGCGTCCTCTATTCGACTAATCGTTCCCACGATTTATCGACTGGGAGTAAATTGCATGTTACTTAATTTATTATTTATTCCATTGTTAAAGCTTTGTTTAATTTTTATGCATGTTAAAAATTAATTTATTTATTTAACTTTTTTTTTCAATTTTCAAATTTATATCATTATTAACAGCTTTAAATACTAATCTGTTCTTTCTTTTCTATTAAGTTAATTGTTCTTCAAAATAATTATTCTACAATATTTTCTGAGCTAGCTTAAATTATGTCAGAGTTAAGCGGGGGGAAAGACCCTCCTTTAGCAAATGAAGTAGTAACATTCAATGACCCAGATAATACAATGGATCACGATCATCAAAGATCGTCAAAAAAAAGACCTGCGGAATGTGATAGAACAGGATACAACAAAGTCTTTGTTACTTCGGCTGCGGAAATGCAAAAACCGAAACTGGATAGAAATTCACTACTTTCTTCATTAGCGCTAAATAGGTACAAGGTCGACGATAAGGGCCCATTTATTGTCTTCATTGAAAGCTCCAATTCGCATGTTGGAAAGATGCACCCTATGAAATTAGGAAAAGTCATATTTAACTCCAACTTTACCCACAAGGAGGATATTATGAACATGTCTATCTCGGGGATAAACCGAATCAAGGTTGAATTTAAAGCGCCGGTAGCGGCAAATGAATTTGTTGTTTCTTCCTTCTTAAAAGAACTAAACGTTGTGTTGTGAACCCCCTCTGACCTTCAGAATTGATAAGCTGTCGGCAAACATGGTCTTGAAACTAATGTCCAGTAACAGCCTGGTATACAATAAAATAGCATCGCTAAACGTTAGTATCCTCACAAAAAAATACTGGGAAAAGAAAAAACTCCCTCCCCTTTTAAAAGCGTATTTGGAAACAGTGAAGTTCAATTTTATTTTATATAAACATGACATTTTGCCTACATATGAATTGGAATTTGAATCTATTTGTGCCGAATTGAGTGTTACATCGCTGAGGGATTACTCCCAGGTCCCTTCGGCGATTGTGAATTCAATGTTTCTTGGTGACGTTTTGTCTTTATACCCATCTCCATACATTATATTCACGGACGGATCAAAAACGGAGGTTGGAGTGGGATGCGCCTGGTACGATCCACAGAAAAACAAATTCGAAAAATATAAACTTCCTTCAGAGTTCAGTATATATTCTTCTGAACTTTTTGGTATCTTTAAGGCAGTAGAGTATGTACACGAAGAAGATGTAAAAAGCGAATCATTATTAATTTTGTCAGACTCAAAAAGTTCCTTGGAGAGTCTGAAGAATTTTAACCTTAATTCAGATAACAACTATCTTGTATCATGGATAATTAAAAAGGTCCTCGACGTTAAATCGTCAAAAGGAGTTAATATACGATTCCTATGGGTGCGTGGTCACACCGGCATCAGGGGTAACACTAAAGTAGACGGTTTGGCAAGAGAGTCCGTACTAGATGGTATAGTATCTCCTATCACCCTCCCTTTGCAAGATGCAAAAAGTGCAATTAAGACCCAAAATTGGATAAAGTGGCAGAAGTATAGTGAAAGTATACAAACCGGAAAATTCTACACTTCTATAAAACCTCAGTTGTCCAAAAAGCCTTGGTTTCAAAATGTTCCATTTTCCAAGCGGGATATCACAATTATAAATAGGCTTAGGTCTAATCATGGAATTTGTGGAATTTACCTTCATAAAATAAATCAAAAGCAGAACGATCAATGTAAATTCTGCAAAGTCTCTGAGGACTTAGAACATAAGATCATGATATGTCCAGGGTACTTAACTGAGAGGAACTATTTTTTGAATAGGTTATACGGTAAGAAGGAAGTGGCCAAACCCATAAACTATAAGTCTCTTTTAGCCTTAAACAACAGTGTAATATATGGACATCTCCTAGATTTTGTTTATAAGTGTAACATGAAAATTTGAAATGAGTCCCTTGTCTTAACTAGGGAGGGCTGTGTCCGTCGGGGGCTGGGCGCGGCTGGCTTGTCTGCGGTGGGTGGGTGGGGTTGGTAGGGCTCTCAGAGCAAGTTTGGCTCCGGGGGATTGGGAGATGTGGACTTTTCCACATATCTCGATGTAAGGTTTTTATCCACATCTCCAAAACGGTCCCTCGAAATGAATTTAAAATTAGGCCTTAAAGATTGAGAATATGAGAGAAGAGCCCTATCATTCCCTGTTCGTTCGCTGCGGCCGGGTTGGATGCACGGCTCTCGAAATCGGTTCGTTGGCTAATGTATAACAACGAGGCCAAAAAAAAAAAAAAAAAAAAAAAAAAAAAAACCAATTGAAAGAAATAATTTGGTCAGTAGAACACTAAATATAATGGATTTATGTTAAACTTGATTTACATGGAATTGGTAACCGTTTAATTTCATAAAATTGATTATTGACTTTACAATAATTAGATAGTAGGCGTATATTTATGAGGTTTATTATATTTTTTTACAAATTCGTTAATAGGATTCTCCATAAGTTTTGTACATTCTTTCAATTAATTATTCTTTTTATGTAAAGACTCAGTTGAGATAAAAATGTCAGTGTTCGGTTAAATACGCCGTTGCTCTACCACTTGAGCGATCGAATCGAATCCTGATTACACGACATTTGAAAATGGCAAAAAGAGGGGAAATTCGAACGGTTTTGTTAGAGAAGGAGAGTTGGTGTCCGAGAGGATCGAAGTCTCGATATCTTAAGTGGTAAAGCAGAGGTGTATTTAGCCGAAGATCGTGGGTTCGAATCCGGCTCATGACACTGAATTTTTTATCTCCACCAAAACCTTAATTAAAGATTGCTTAACACTAATGAGCTGCGATAGACCCTGAGACCATCATCAATATAAATAAATCTTCTATGCGTTGACTTCATCATTTAAAGAATTTGATTTTTATCAGTTTTAAACTTTATATTTCTTTAACGATGTCTAATGAAAAAATTAATCACTTGATGACTTTTTGAATAGCGATTGTTTACCGAAGAAGTGCTCGTATAACCAGGTCACTAATCTTCACTACAAACGGACTAGTTAAGAAGTGATCAATTTAGATCAAAATTGTGTAAAAATAATATAAATATATTGGCCCTTTTCCTTTCTACACAGGAGCAAGCGATGATCAACCTGTGCCCGACATATTTTTTCAAAATGTCATAGGCACAAACAACTGGTTATTGACGTGGATTACCTACCTTCATGAATATTTTTTATGTGTAGTGATTAGTGACCGTTAATCGATATTTATTTAGAAATCGTGAGATGCGGTCTGGTGTGATGTAGGTATCAGAAAAACATTTTCTTTATCGTGCCAACGTTTCGATCTTTATTGAGATCATCTTCAGGGCCTGGGATTTATAAACAATGTTTACATTTAACAATTACATTTTGGATGTGAAAAAGTGAATTTATACAATGCAAAATATATTTTTTATATATTCAATCAAAGTATTTCGACTTACTCAAAGTGTTTGTCTTCTGTGTAATTGTGCCATTCTTGCGTGCCATTCTTGTCTTCACTTTTCACACAATCTCATTTGCCACGTATTTTTGCAATAAAGATAAGTCTATTTTTTAGCAAGACATAAAATTGATATTTGTTTTTGCACTCCAAAAACCATAATACACTTTTTCTTGAACACCCATTTTTCCCACAATTTCCGTCTATCGAATTTTCTAAAATTCTCAAAAATGGCGATGACTTTGCAAACGACTTCAGCGACACACAAGCATCTTTACAGGTGATTTATTCCCCTATTGCACGTAACGTCACAAACGTAGACTTTGCGAACGTGGACCTCGTTTGCGAGAAAAACCAGTCATGATAAAATATTCTTCACAAGACATAGAATGAGGCATCCATTACGTATACACGGTATTAAATGGCACAGAGATTATCATCACGGTTATTCTTTACGATGAGCTTATACCCGTGAGGCAAATTGTTGTAGAATACATAATTTTTCAAAACCTTATAGATTTACATAATTTACATAATTCTTTGCCCGATTTATTCAGCCATCGATGGAGGTGTTTTGATGGCTCGTTTTGGTTACTTACATCATCCAATCTTTTCAAAACAAACTTAAACGTAACTTTCTAGAAATGGTTTACATCAACAGAGATACATACAGCATCAATTACACAACATACACATGTAAACGCAGTCGCAGTTGCGCTAATATCAGTAATCAAATTCAATATCGATAACATACATATATCATCATCACATCACTCAAAACATATGATACAACATATAAAACAATCATCACATTCCACACATCAAAAATTTCTACATAGTCTAATTCTTCAACAAGTTGGCTTTCCTTCCCGCAATTATCCCCGTCTATATAATCCTGAAATAATAATCAGGCCGAACCATTACCCACCCCTTCAAAATCCAACGTATATAAACATAAAGCATCAATATCTCACTGGCACACGACACACAAGAATCACTTTGAGTAAGTACAAATACTTTGAGTGAATATAAAATTCTCTAGCATTGTATAAATTCATTTTTTTTCACATCGACATGTATTTGTAAAATTTAAACAATGTTTATAAACCCCAGGCCCTGAAGACGATCTCAATAAAGATCGAAACGTTAGCACGATAAAGAAAATGTTTTTCTAAAACCTACGTCACACTAGGCCCATTTGACGATATCCGAATATAAATAATCATTTATAACAGAAACGAAAACGTAATAAATGACGATCCAACAAAATGAAAAAAACTTCGTGGTCAGAAAACTCAATTATCTCAAAAATGATATTGCTTTATGTGGTTTTATGTTATTATTATTTTTTTTTTTTACAGGATCGATTTTGAAGCAAAGCACCATTCACCGGCCAGAAGAAACTGCCCCAAGCGAATCCTCTCTAACCTTTTTTGATTTTGTTATTTGTGTTTTCGCTGTTTTTCGGTGTAAACCTCTTACAGTGTTTGCTTTTATTTTATTTTTTTTATTTATCACATTATTTGTTTTAATAAATTTCTAAATTAAATTTTTTTTTCAACCTCAACAGGTCCCCTTACACAGATCTTTAACCGTTATAATTATAATTATATTATAACGTTTCCGGGATGGACCGCTGGGCGGCGATCTGGTTTTACAGGGTTGAATCCTCTCTAACCAGCCCAATTTTTTGTTGCCCATAAAAATTGTCGTATTAAGTATTAAAAAGAATCCGAAATATTGTGAAAAGCATATATCATATATATAAAATAATCCTGAAATACAAGCACAATGAAAGCTGAAAGCCAGAAAAAGAACTAATAACTAACTAACGGTCATTAATCACTACACATGTAATAAAAAATAATTATACTGTTTATCTAAGGTCGTTGTTGAGATGAAAACCCTCTTGACACTACCTTTTTCGTCTCAACCAATACCTTAGATAAAAATTATAATTAATTTAAATAATTAATACGATGAATTATGAGTACTAAATATATATATATATATATATATATATATATAATATGACTTTAATTTTGAAAAATGGGAAATACTGGTTTTCTTAGAAATTCCGTCATAACCGATAAATTTAACTGAGGATAACATGAAATAAGTATTGTTAAGTTCTACTTCACTCAACTACTTAGTTTGACCCATCGTCCAGGGTGTTCGCGTTCCTAGTTTAGCCATTCTATATTGATTTATTTTACTTTACTGAATTTAAATATTAAAAAAACATAGATAATGCATAAAATATTTCAACTTACAGCTATTGTCTGACGCTGAGCTATAAATTTCTTCCGTTCCAAGGAGCTGCAGCCTTTTGAGCAATTTCATATTCTTTGGCGAGTTTTCACTCATGACGACATAGCAGGTTAAAATCGTGAAACCCTGCCGGTAGAAAATAAACAGAAAAATTCGTAATAATTAAAAAATTATTATATTTTTTAACTGTTATAATTAAAACACCGGCTCACCATTGCACTGCTAGATACGCTGAATACGCTCTGGTTGGCAGAAGTAGGATTATTGGCATAGATGATACTGGAAGTCGCCATTATCACAGTCACGATGAGAATCACAACTGATCTTTTAATCAAGCCGACCCTAAAAAATATAATATAACTGCTTTCTCGAATATATATTTCCAGATAAAATTTTCATACGTAGTGAAGAAGTATTGTATCTTATGAAGATCTTATTTAAGGAATTTTATCGGGAATACAAATAGGCACATTACAAATAGACAGAACATTGGATAAAACTTATCCTAACTAATATGTTGTAGATATAAATCTTTGATTCGTTGGTCAGGGATATAAACCGAGTGGATCTATAAAGAGTTAAATTAAAAAGTTGGTTAGAGTTTGATTTATGGCTCTCAGTCGATACGTTTTACGAATCAAATCAATGAATATGTTATGTACATTTTCCTATTTCGACATTTCTAAAATACAATTTTACAAATATCCTTTGGATTTGTTATGAAAGATTAAACAAAGCAAAGAATTATATCGTTTTATTTCTACTCACGGTAGAATTTTCTACCTATATGAATAATTCGCTCTATCTTTATGAAAAATATGCCCTACGAATATTGAGTAGGCTTTTATTTCTATTGTGCAATAAAAATAAGGTCAATTTCCAAAATTTGTTTTAGCTGTTTTTAAAATAAGACAATTGGGTCGAAGGCAAAATATTTCTAAAAGTATTTCAACGAAATATTCAACTAATTTAGATTATTTTACTAATTGTTATTACTATTGTGTTCAGGTGGTTGGATATATTAGTGGAAAAGTTCTAAGCTTGTCCTTGTGGATCTCCTACATCATAGATAGTCGGCTGATAGAGAGACTTGAAAAGTATTTGTCGGTTAGATAGTATTTTAGGATCAGGTAGTTCCGGCTTTGGGAGGCACTCGTAAGCTTCCAAAGCAGCTCTAAGTGACATACCCGACCGAAAGCTTGCTTCACATCTAGGAATACATCTGAGCAGCATTCATTTTTTCTCAAGGGCGGTATTGCTTTATAACTCCACTGTGCTGTGCTGTCCTGCCCATAGAAAAGACGTCCACTTGGTTTTTGCACGAAAAGTGACCAACTTTGGAAATGCATATTTTATCAGCGTTTTAAGTCTCAGACCTGTGCTAGGTCCCAAATTTTAGAAAATTTTACTCTGAATAAGGTAGCTTTTTTTAATGTTATATTTTAGCTTCAGTTATTCATCAGTGAATTCAAAAATTCGGGAACATGTTAATTTTTGCACTTTTTATAAAAATTTCAAGTTATTGTGTTGAAGCAGCAAAACGTTCTAGTGCGACGCCCTATAGCAATCAATAGGAAATTTTAATAAGCTTTCAATTCAATTTTCTACTTTGCCCGGGTACTCAACAATTTACGATTTAGTCGCGATTACTCGGCAAAAAACGTAGTTTTTTACACGGTCATGGAAAAATGACCGATGACTCCCTTTCCCTATTTTGGAAAACGAATAAATTTAGAACTGTCATGTTTTTGCAAATTTTATCCTCTTTAACTTTTGTTCGTAGGGCATTTTCAAAAAGTGAACAGAAAAACGAAAATTCTTAATTTTCACACATTGACTTTGGGGTTTTGGAATGTTTCTGTAGTCGATAACCACTTCGTTACCTCGTCACGGAAATTCAACTTTTCCTTCGAATTTCAGAGGTTGTGGCAGTTTTGCTTCGAATAACAATATTGAACCAATCGTATTGAAACAATAGGTTTATTTACTGTAAAATCGGGAGAGAGAGAGTTTTTTTCCATGAACTCCACAGCTCAAGTTAAATTTTTCGTAAAAAGTGCAAAAGTTAACATGTTCCTGAACTTTTTCATTTACTGATGTACGATTGAAGCTTGAAAAATATTTAAAAAAGCAATCTTATTCAATGTAAATTTTTCTTAAAGATGAGACCCAGCGCAGGTCGGACTTAAAAGACTGAGAAAATGTGCAATTCCAATGTTGTTTTCCATTTCTTTCATGCAAAAATCAGGTGGTCTGTTTTTTTAATGGGCAGTGAATATGTGTATAATTAGGATTTCTAGCAATATGAATAATTCGCTATATAATTCTTATGAACATTTCCTATGAAACTAGTGTAGGCCGTTTTTCCTATTCTGCAATAAAAAAAAAAAAGTCGACTACTAAAACATTATGTAATAGTATAATTACATTTTAACAATTACGTGGTGTTCATGTTAAATTTGGTGTAGCCTGGACAATTCAATTTTTTTTTGTTAAATTTTCACTTATGTAGAGACTTTTCATAATATGAAATATTTATAAATTGCATTTACAATTATTGTTTTTCTCTTTTGTAAAGAATGTATTAAAACAATAATTTAGAATGTTAAATCATCTAGTTTAAAAAATTGTTTTATGAAGTGGCTCAGGGCAGTGTTTGAAAAATTACAAATACAAATTTACAATTTTTGACACTAAGAATAACTTCTTTCAATTAATTAATCTTTATGTAAGATATTGGTTGAGATAAAAAAGTCAGTGTCACGAGCCGATTCGAACCCACGACCTTCGGCTAAATCCGCGGCTTCTCTACCACTTGAGCTGTCGTGACCTCGATCCACTCAGACACTAACTTCCTTTTTTCAAATGTCGTGTAATCTATTTGATTCTCGGCGACAAATGAGGGACAATTAAGAAGTTATTTGATCAAACGGACCATGAAATCTAAAGGACCTAATTATTATGGAATAATGATGATTCTAGAATTTTTTGTCTTCAAATTAACTTTTCTTTGGAACAAATTATCTTTTTATATAAAACCTTTCAAAGTTTGTTATTAAGCCAGTAAAAATGTAATAAAACCAGTTTCTTATCAGTCTCTTAGAATATGTACAATTCCATTTTGCCAGATTAGCAATTGACGAATTTTTTAAAGAGAAACTTGTTCTTACGGCCCAATCAAATTATTTCAGTTTCAAAAGTTTCGGCCTAGTTTATTGCCGAAGCTGAATTGTTGTGTCCTAAATTTTTTTATCACTGGGTACCGGGTGCCGGGTCGTTTATAACCCAAAGCGATTTATAATCTTCACCGAGGCCGTGGGCGCCAAGGTGAGGATTTCCTTTGCCGAATACGACTATTTATCCCGAAGCTATACTTTTTGCCGAGCACTTTTTAAAGAGGACACAATCGACCGCAAATTTATCTTAAGGAAATATTAGGATTTACTTCATTTCCTAATTGTCAAAAAGTCGTTACCAAAAGAAAAACTCTTGAATTATTTCTGCTTGAAAAAATAGAAAACAAAAACTCCACATTTATTATTCAACCAAACTCTGGAAAATGAAAATAGAAACTGAACATGTATAAATACTGAAAAAATTCATTAAATAGGAAAATAAATTAAATTTTTAGGCTTCAATGAACGGTAAAATCGTTTATAGGAATTGTTTAGTAAATTAATATTAAATTATTAATTATTCAAATAAATAGATTCATAAGCTATAAACTAAATTATAAGCATGAACGTTTTGTTAGTCAGTTTAATGAAGTTTATAAAACATGATATATTTATGAAGCTCATTTTAAAAAGTAAATAAATCAAATTAAATAAATTATTAATTTTTATGTATTTGAGCTTTTATATATTTTAAATATAACATAGACAAAACTTACACGCTTAAACTACCAAAGAATAAACTTTGATTTGTTTTATTCAATTTGGTGAAGGTTATAAGACATTGTATATTTATGAATCCTATTATAAAAATGAAATAATTAAATGAATAATTTTTATATATTTGAGCTGTGTATTTTAAATGTGACAGTCAAAAGTTACAGACTTTGTAACTACAAACTACCAAAGAACAAACTTTATAAAGAAAATTTACTTCTCAAATATTTTTCTGGCGCAACACGGGTAAAAACCAAATTTGGACTACTTGGAGAAATTACATAAAATTTTGGAACCTGTAAGCCTGAGAGTTACCTCCTGCAACTACACTCTCTGCAGGAAGGAGCTAAGGAGTGAAAGCGTCTTTGTACGATTTCGAACTCTGGGTGAAAGAGTGATTCCGAAGGAGGGGTCAGCAGTGGAACAAGCAGGGGCACGCAAACAGCTGGATAGAGCGGTAGTGGCGTCGTGGTTGGGCTATTTATACGCTATTCCTCGGCCTCATCACTGACGGAAACCTAGGAACACGAAGACGAGAGGAGGGAAGGGCGATGATCACCAGATCGGCACCTGTCTTCGGAGTGGAGGATCAATACCCAAGAAGACCACCCAGCTTGACTGCTCGATTAATCCCGAGGTGTACCCAGTCACCAAATTACAGGACGAAGATGTCATGTTATCGGTGGGGACGACCGGGTCAAGTGGTACGGGACGGGCGACAGAAAGAATGGTATAATTACGGTCCTCTCTGTCATTTTACCCGTCAATGGAAGATCCAACCCTACCACACAACAGTAACCCAAAAACCTACCAAATACGAAGGGAGGATAGGAGCATTCTAGTGGTACACATCAATGGACTAAAGAAACCACCGATAAGGAGTTGGCTCGAGGATGAGTACAGCGGAGGAGTCGGAAAGAGGAAAGGATTCAGCGGAAGAAGGGAACGAGGAAGTAAACAGAGGGGCCTATGCGACTTTATTGCTGACGACATGGGGAGGAAGAAGAGACAGACACGAGGGCCGGTCCAAGAAGACGGGTGAGGAGAAGGATGGCACGGATAAGACAGTACCGTATTGGCTGCGAGGGGAAGATTCCGCAGCTAAGGAAGACGAGCAACAATCAGCCTGTAAATTGCCCCGGTAGGCTGACAACACTCACAATGACGAACAACCAGCAAGTAAGTTCCAATTAATGGTTGCAGGAGTTGTGATGGAGACTGAACACTGGGCGCGGGAAGGTGTAATCTTCGATGAGGAGGGCGAGGTCGCCCTAATAGGATAAATATGGAGATCGTCACGAACGCGAAGATAACAACAATCCAGGAAGATATAGCTGTACTCCGAGACCAACTGTTGCAAACTCAGGAACGACTGACGGCAACGCCCAGCCTAACGGTCTAGTTGAGGGTTAACCTGAATGAACTGGGTCAACTGAAAGGAATTGTGGAAGAAATGGAATCGGAGAGACACTTTTTAAAAGACCACCTGCCGCCGACTCGAATGCAGGGAGGTTTAATTGATGTGGTAGGAATCAAGGTCTTATTCGGAAAACGAATTATATTTACAAAAAATATAAAATTATAAAAACTAGGTTAATTTCTGGCAAATAATTTTACTATTTTGTGTATTTTCTTACAGATATAACTTACATATTTTAATGGGTCATACTTCGTTAAAAAACAAGTTTACTCTTCTTTCAAATGATCCGTTTGATGTTAAAATCCTTTGAGCCGTTTCAATCGGACATTACGACTTCTCGTAAATTTTAAAAATTTTAAGGGTAAAAAATCGGGAAATTTAAATTTTAACAAAAATTTATATTTAGAGGTGCTGAAACGAAATTTTATATTAGTTTCAAGAAGAAAAAGACTTTTGACATAGTTCACATGAAAAATATAAGAAATATTTTAGTTATTGATAAACTTTGATAGCTTTTATTATATTTTTTATTGCAATCGACATGAAAAGTGCGGTAAAATGATCTATTCAAATAGCTGATTTGAGCAGAACGGATAAATAAAAACATTAAAAAACAGAAAATTTCTATTTTCCAAATTTTCTGTGGCGAAACCAGTGGACATATTTTTGAGCGTAGAATCACCAAAACCATTTTGGTGCAAATCCGTGATAGAACAACCAGGTCGTCGCCTTGCCGGATTTTTGAGCGTTACCATTGAATTCTCGTAACAACAGATCCTTCTTATTTATCTGACAATAACTTTAATTTCCGACAAACATTTCTCTAATTACCGGAAGATAAACAAATTCGTTATTTTACTTTACGTTTAAGAAAAAAAATTTACAAAAACTTCGGGGCCGAATGACCTTGACCTAAGTGACTTCCTTCTGCAAAAGAAGGATCGCATTTAAAGATTGAATTTTGACGTTAGCACGTAATCACAAACTTCTTCACTTGCCGACTTTGTATTCACGTCAACAGCGCGCTTAACTGTTAAAGGATGGCAATTAATGAAAAGCTTCCAGCTTTGACCACTATGTTGATTTAACCAACCTGGCGTCTCATTAGGGACTCAATGAAAATTAGTAGTTTGGTTGACCTGTTCTATTCGGATGCTCCTGTGCTATTCGGATTAGACCTGATTTTGCAAATAGAACCTTCAATGAATTACTGAAATAAGTTAACGTTTAAATCATTAAAAAGCAAAAGTACGAGTAAGTAAAAAAAAAATGAAATAATGTGTTGTCCAAAGTTAGATTAAGAAAAGACCTGTCATGGGATTGAATACGGCATGTGAGCTTTTCTATTATTAAATATCCTTTTGAAATTGGATTTTTCTTCATATTATTTCTTCCATCCACATAGAACATACATTGCTTTTATAATTAGTTTTTTTTATCATGTTTCATATTACTGGATAGCACATTTTGGTGTTATAGATAATTTTTATTTGCTGAATAAATCGTTTTTTCCCCTATAAAGAATTAGTTTGTCATTTTATTCCATACTTGGGTTTGAGAGTAAGGAAGCATATTTATTCATGAAACAATCTGCTCTCTGAAAGATGGCAAAGGCGTGGATTCGGATTATCTACTGTAAAAGCTTCGGCCTTTATAAAACAATACGCACTTTCTTGAAGGCAGAAAAAACTGTTTCTGTGAATAGGGAAAAGATTTTGACAAAATGTACGCTATAATTAAGATTTACTTTATGAATTAACTTTCTGCAATAAATTAAAATCAATAATTCAAAAACTTAATTTTTGGTGGTACGTCTTTATTACTTTTTCTGAACTAATCTTTTTTCTTATTTGTTATTTTCTACTATTCTAAAACCGACTCACCGACAAAACTAAGTCAATCAAGAAGAATTGCTACCATATTGCATATTTCATAGTCTTTTCAAATGAAGGATTTTTTAGATTGATTCAAAGGTGAAAATTCATAATATAGAGCCTAGAAAATGCAAAAAAAATTACCTTCTGAGGACGACTCTTTTTCCTCCTTTGGCCTCTTTTTTCACAAGGGAGACCAATTTGCAGCTCAAGTCGGCGACGATGAAAATGTAGAGGGCGAGAAGCACGCCCGCATATGACGTGGTTATGTAAAACATTGTCGTACCTGATTTGAGCCACCACCAGCCCTTATCCCTCGTGTAATCATAGACGACGACGCAGCTCAGGACACAAACTCCACAAAGACCTGGAAAAAATGCACACGATAAATGGCATCAATAAAAAACGATGTAATAACAAGGTGTACAAAAACATTACGGAATGTTCAAATACATCAATTACAAACATTTAATTGGATCGTTTTAATGGTTTAACACCCACGTATTTGTTTAAAGCCTAAATCCAATAAAATCACTCGGAAAAGAAAAAACAATGTTGCCTCAAATTGTTTAATATAAAATTGGACACCCTATAAAAGAACTAGTGAAAATTTTAAAACTTTGGGTGAAAAAGTAATTGACTAGATCATTATACAGCTATGGTCTACCGATTGTGACGAAGGTTTTTTGTTCATCCCCACCCAGCATAATATCCCATGGTGATCAGACTTCTATGATTGTTATCCGGTGTTGTGTTTCTTCTAATTTATTGGAACAATTGTAATTTACCCTCGTAAAAGGAAGGGGTTGTTTAAGCCCGCGCCGAGCAATATCGAGTACTCTTGGATGGGGTGACGTCTGGAAAATAAAAGTAAGTTATTAGAGAGTATGTACTAGGTTTAACCCCACAACCGTAATATAAAGTTCTTTTGGGGTAGTGAATGCGACCCGACTTATATGTTTGTATGAAGTGGTTATGTATATATACAGGACGTCCTTTCTAGATGGCCCGGCTGAATGTCTATTCAACCAATGACGCTACAAAAACAAAAAATACGTGTTTAATATTTTTTAAAAAATATAGTTTAAAAATTTTAAATTTTTTTGGAGAAAATTCCACAGGGTACCTCAGGCCCAGTTCAACTTTAAATTTCAAATACGATCTATACATCTACGTACCCCAGTACGATTCGGGCGAGAATTCTGAAAGGCACAACTCTTGTTCAGTTTGTAAGCCTCATTACTCGTCCTGAGTACCGGACATCCAGTCGGAAATATAGTCCCTGACAACTGCCAACGATTCCATGCATCTTCAGACATCTTTTCTTTCCAGCTAACATGATATTAAAAGTGTTGCGTGGTTGTTATAGAAAATTCCCTATTTTAAAGGGATTCCAATTAATTTTAATTTATATAGTTATAATTTAAGGCAATGTAGTAAAGACTGGACTTTGGAACATTTATGCTACCCCACTGGGATCGCAATGTCACATAACATTGAGGTGCTTTAACGTGCGCACTTAGACGTCAGGCCTTACCACATGTTTAGATTCACAAGTTAGGAGCGACTCAACTCCGCGCACGGAAAATCTGCTTCTTCCGTGAGATACGGTGTAGAACCTCACATCATCCTGCAGCGTGCTGCCGACATGTCGACTTCTCCTACTTGAATTTCTGCTGACCCGCAGTACAGACGGTTATGCACCATCCACCGTCTAGGCAGACAGGATCTGGTACCCTAACCCTCGTATGCAGCTGATAAAGCACCCGCCGTTCCTTACCAACTCGGAGGCCGACACGAATCCAGCTTGTGCTTTAAAGATGTTGCCACGCCCTCAAGGCTGCACCATTATTTTGCGCTTGGTTACCCCTCTTGAATCCAAGGTTTGGGAGAGGTCTCAAGGAAAAGAGTCGAAGGACCTGGATTGAGTAACTGACGTGAACGAGGACAAGAGGCTTGCCTTTTCAGGCTGCACCCCTCGCCTTGACCACACTGTACCACCCAATGTCACCGTAGTTCCACATTAAGTGGGCTATGGCTCCCCTCGGTGGATATATAATTTTAGGCAGAAAAACTTGGCTGGTTTGCCCAAGTTCAGTTAAGGACTCATGATCTCATCCATCTACCGGTTTTTGTGCTGCTGAGGTTTCAAAAAGAATTTGTTTTAATTCCTTTAGACCAGTTTTTTTTTCTTCCTACAGAATTACATTTTTTTCAACTAGTTATATGAACTCTCGGGTCCGGCATTTAAAAAAAGAAATTGTAAGTTAATGTTAATTTGTAAGTAAATTCGTAGCTATGTTTCGAACCCAGGATCTATACCTTAAAGTAATGAGTTGCCGTGTCAAAGCCTTAACTGTTGCGGCCACCGACTTATCGTTAAAGTCGAACTTGGGAGTTGCAACATCATCGAGTATACAAGAAACCCATTTGTTCGAATTTGGAGATTACTAAATTATTCAACACGAGGCTATACCTGGTGGATGCTCTATGAACTCTACCAACTAATTTACTGAGTTTATCTGTTATCACTAGTTTCTCCTGTTTCGGATTAATCCAGCTTCACCTTACACATACTTTGTTAAAGTAAGCAACTTGTTCCACCAAAATATCACTCGGCCTCAATGCTTGTAAAAGCAATGGAAAGTTAGCAGATCATCATGGGATCTCCTTGCACCTAGAATGTAATCTAGACCTTCGTCAGATTATTACTTATTTCGAGTCACGGCTTTCATTTTTGATTGGGTTTCCATTTTGTCAAAATATCAATTATCTCTTAAAAACTGGCTGTTTCTTTAACGTTTTAATTCTATTATATTACAATTAGAATCTCAAAAAGAAAGAAGCATTCATCGTATAAATTGATTTAGCAAGGTAAAATGTGAACGACCAAATGATGTACTACTCGATAAATTGAAAATAACGAATTGCCATTGCATGGTGTGAACTCGGCTTATATTCGTATGTTGTTAAATGAGTTTCTGTTTCAAGCTTTGATCCGAAAAACAACCCAAATGGCGCGATGCCAAATCTGTGTTTCTTGAACAATAAACAACGAGAATAGCCTGACCCGACTGACGTACAAAAGTTCAACATCGCATTCAGAAGACCCTATGAAATGTATAGAATATATGTTTTTCTGTTAAACATAGCAGTTTAAAATGGAAAAAATGAGAAAAATCTATAAAAGAACATAAACCAGTTTGCGGCGTTTCCGAGTAAAATTCCTTTGTAAAAACATTTTTACCGGTTTAATGGTGTGACATCAGTGGCCGCAGCGGTTTAGGCGTTGACACTGCGCTCATGACTGTAAGGTAAAGGTTCAGCGTTAAATGCAGGGCTCCTGGATATACATACTTACAAATGTTTTTTTTTTTTTTTTTCAAAAACACCGGTATTCCGAGGATTCATAAAATCTCGTAGTTGAAATGATATCATAAAAAGAAACTACAATTTTAAATATTTTAATGAAAACCTTTCTATTTTTTGACTTTAAGTAACGTTTTTCTGTGCGTTACAACAACCAAAGTATGCCCAGGCTCAACCCTCCATGTTAGAGACAAAAAGCAAAGATATACTTCAGTTTAGCTTTGATTGAGAAGGAAAAGTGAAAAAATCCTGCTGAAAGCCAATATATCAGGTTTTTATAGAATGTAATATTATTTCATACAACAATTTTAACATTTTGGACAAAAATAATCAACATTTCTATTGCGTGACCTATTTTTATTTTGGTTTTTTCTTTTTTGCCATTTTTAAAAATCAAAGTTGGTTGTTTTAAGTTTGCCCGTAAGGCATTGCTAACATTTTTTAAGCGCCATTATTGTTATTTATTTGCTCGAAGGCGAAGATTTATGCTTTATTCGTTTTATTTTTATGACGCAGCTTGACATCTACGTATATTTTTACTTACGGAAACAATATCGAAACATCTCTCTGTTCTTACATTTTTATATGCTTTTTTCCAACTATTTTGAAGCAAGATCACCGACTATCCACACTCGGGACATTATTGAGATCATGGAAATAATCATTCCTCGGAAATTTCAATTATAGGTGTAAAAAAATATTACGAAAATGTATAATCAGAAAATGTATTCTTATAAACTCTTTCACAAACACATTTCAAGTATTGTTTTTTTTATAGGCTGTTTTGTTTCAATTTCCCCCCGCCCCCGAATGTAATATCAGCTAAAAAATTTCCAATTATCCCAGTTTTCTAATTATTATAAAGGGAGCGAGTACACAAAAGTAGAATTACATGGAAAGTAATAATACGGTGTACATAATATTGTATCGACGGATAAATGAAGCGTGAAGTGATCCTTTAAAATTTTATGTGGTCTTGCTTTAATTAGTATATATATGGGAAAACGTAATACCTGTATGAAACAGAAACGCAATACAACAACCACAAATAACTTTAACCACTTTCGACTGTAAAGAATATAATAAATATAATATTTTGGTAGCCTTTTATGCGTATTACCACATTACCGTGTTTCCATAATTAAAAATTAATTCAATGCAATTAGATTGGATTTTGGATGATTCCACTTCTCGCAGTTCTCGGGCAATCCAGCTTTTGTAATTTCCAATCAATTAACGGCAGGCCAGGAGAATCACCCACCTCGGTGCTTTCAACAGCTAAGTAAATTCAGCACGCAACACATGCAATTCCTAGATCCAACACTCAAACTCATTTTTAAAAACATCTTTCCTATTTGCATACCATTCATTCAATTAGGGAGGTGGAGTAGTCGAAATTCCCCCATCACGCTCTACACATATTACATAAATAATCTAATTGATTGAATGGGGTAATTAATATTCCGCCATCGACACTTTCACACTAACCATTGATACCAACAAGGATTCCTACACGCTCCCTATCTAGAGACAAGGAGTTGCAACTTTCAATTAGGTGGGACACATCGAGCAACGGTTCTCTACATGCGGTCTAATTAATTATATAAATATTGTAGATATTGTAATATTAGCCATATTGTATATATGCTGTTTTGTCAAAATTGCTAAAAGATATTGCCTATACCATATTGACTTAAACATTGCAACGTTTTTTCTCAGAATATATATATTTATAAGTTTACATTTTAAAATATTGTTGAACAGTGTTAATTGTGTTTTGATTCAATTTTATAAATGGCCTGGTAGAAAGTTCTATTATTTCATTTGGCATTTAATATGTATTTTTATTTTATACACGGTGAGTTTAACCTCTGATCCTCACCCTATATTGCTTTTTAGATTAGCTATTCTCTCCTTCTTCGAAACTTTTATTTTGTTTCATGTTTTTCAAGAGCATAAATGGTTTTATCTAATTCTACACGATAGCAGGATACGAAAAGAAGCTTAATTTTTTTATATAACTATTTCAAATTGGGAAGATACTTATCATTGTACAACATGTGGTGTTTTTTATTATATAGATGATCCTAATTTATTCAAGCCTCTTGATGTTGTAAAAATGTTATGCTATATTTTTATTTCCCTAAGACTCAATGCCGTGATAACAGATCTTTCGAAAAGTGCGATATATACAGTCTCAAGAAGTCAATGTTGAGTTCGTTTTGTAATGTGTAGGCTTTTACTAATATAGTCAAAGTAGTGAAACTAATTCAACTTGGAAACAGCAAATATATCTAAAATTTTAAGGCTTTCCAGGCACCGGTCGCTGCAAATGTTGTAAATTGATATTTTCTTTATTGACCATTATGAAATTTATAGAGAAAAAAAAGAAGAATATGTTATCTAATTATGTAATCTAAATAATGTAAAAATATTATAGCATAGTTTCTAATGACGCTTGTATCGTCAGCTAATCGGAAGACTTCTGATCACTAAAATTAAATCGTTAAATAACTAATAATATCTTTATTTACTATCATTATTTTTACTTCTCTATCAGTATTACACTAACTGATATTTACCTGATATTATGATGATAACAGTCTGCTTCAAGTATTTGACCATGGGAAGTTTGACGACTTCTGAATAGACCAATATGAGTTTGGCCAATTGGGACGAAATCGCGAGAAGAATGAAGAACTGGAGTCCAAGTGAAACGTACATGTACGACGACTGAAAACGAAAAAAGTAACATTTTTATAGATAGAATTTCCGTTATTACGATATAAAAGATTGTCACAAAAGTCATTTTGAACTGGATAATTTATGTATAAAATAGATAAAAAACTTGGAAATTTTTTTTCAAATTTAAGACAGAATTAGAATTTACGGACAAAACGACGAAGTGTTTTATATAAATTTACAGCCATGCCGATTAAAACAATATACAAAATGTGCCCGTGTCATGAATAACTCGCGAATGACAGGAGTCAGGACTATAAGCGTAGCGGGCAAATCAATTGCCTTCATATTTCTGAAACTTTTACTCCCCCATATAGAAGTATTTTGTTTTTAACCCTCGACCGGTCGCGTCCGTGCAATTCCAATTTCAGGCCTATTATTTCGAGGCAGAGGGTGTAAGAAGGGTGGATTTTCTTTTATCAACCCTTCACGGAGCAAGCTCATCTTTATTTTCTTTGCAGTTTCAGACTTCCTTGTTCAATTAGGGAGTTTTAATTTGCTCTATACTGTGGTGTGATTGCTCATCTATTTGTCTACCACTTTTTATGAACAGTACCAATACGAAGGACTGGTTGAGGAGGCTATTATTGTAAATTTTTTAAAGGGATTCTAAATAGCATCCTTGAAGTAATGACACAGGCTGAAATGCGTTATCAATAAAAAAGAAAAAACAACAACATTAAAAGACAGGAAGAAAAACCAAATAAAGAAAAAAAGGGACGTAATTCGAGGTGGTTCTGATATATTCTGTGGCACAATAGGGTTTTTGACCAAGTCCAAAATTTTTAATCTACAATTTAATTAAACTTTAAGAATAATAATAAAGAAATATAGACCGAAATAAGACACATAATAAACAAACGCCATCTATGACATTACGTTAATGAGAAAGGTGTGCTAAGATTACTTTGAGAAGAAGGATGGGATTTTGACAATTTTCACGTCATTTTCGTTATTTCTGTCAAAACGTTTTTGACAAATATATTGTCGAGATGTTGGGTTACAAGGACGTCAATCAACCTCATGCTAAATGCGTGGCACACATCAGCATAACCGTATTGCATATTCAATACGCCTTGGTTTTAAAACGGTTCGACTTTTATAATTACCATCCCGCATTTAAATAAATAAAAATTTAAGCGAAAATATGTTATAAATGGTAGAATTTGGTTAATTTGTGCGATTTATTAATATATGTTTTATATACACAATATATACATACACAATATATGTGTTATATACACAATAATCATATTGATATTGTGATGATATGATTAATGATTAATTAATCAAATCATATGTGATAAATTTATTGCCAGCAAGCAGTTTGAACATTTCCTCAAAACGTATTAAATTTTGATTCTTTAATATAAAATACTTTAACGGTAATACATGCGTTAAAGTGTTATTATATTATTATTCGGAGATTGTGAGGTGTGGTCTGGTGACGTAGGTTTTAGAAAAATATTTTATTTATCGTGCCAACGTTTCGATCTTTATTGAGATCACCTTCGGGGCCTGGGATTTATAAACATTGCTTAATTTTTACAAATACATGTAGGATGTGAAAAAATGAATTTATGCATTGCTAGAACATGTTAGATTACAAAAAAGAACGTATACGATGCTAGAAAATTATAGATTTAAAAAAATGAATTTATATAATCATAGAAAATTTTAAATTTAAAAAGACTGAATTTATACAATACTATTGTAGAAAATGTCAGATTAAAAAAAAATGAATTTATATAATGACAGAAAATTTTAGATTTAAAAAAGAATGAATTCATACAATGCTAACATAGTATAAATTCATTCTTCTTTAAATCTAAAATTTTCTGTCATTATATAGATTCATTTTTCTCTTTTTTTTAATCTAAAAAAATTCTAGCTTTGTAAAAATTCATTCTTTTAACATCTACAATTTTCTATCAATATATGAATTCATTTTTTTTAATCTACAGTTTTCTGGAATCGTATAATTTTTTATTTTTAATATAAAATTTTCTAGCATTGTATAAATTCATTTTTTCACATACTACATGTATTTGTAAAACTTAAATAATATTTATAAATCCCAGGCCCTGAAGATGATCTCAATAAAGATAGAAACGTTGGCACGATAAAGAAAATGTTTTTCTCAAACCTTCGTCACACTGGACCGCATCCCACGATCTCCGAATAATCATTGACTAACGGTCACTAAACACCACACACATGTTATTATATTATTAAAGAGAAGCGTTGGAATAATACAAAAATAATGTATACAAGAAATCTTACTTAAGAATTATATGAGGTCCAGTTACTCTTTTAGACTGCAATGCGCACCCCTCCCAATAAAAATTGTTACTTTAAGACGAGTTATTTGATTGGTAACTTATAATTAATCAAAATTATTAGTCATGCGATACCGCACGAGTAGAAGCTGAAATCTCAAAGAAAAGAACTGTCATTTTCTTTTTGGCTTTGCATGGGTCAGCGTATGGCCTGTTTATACTGCGAGCATGCTTGTAGCAACATTTACACATTTCATCATCTTCAAATCCTACCTACTACTTGTACCCTGAAGTATGGGTCAGATCCTTTATATAAGGTGGACGTACAAGAGGGTAGATTCCTCGGTTCGTCGTTGTAAATAGTCCATATTGTTGGGATCCCCTACTGACGCCATTATCTTAACATAAGCTGTCGACACTGCCTATTCTATCCTACATCTCCCCATGAGAAGAAAAATGCTCTAGAGGTCTTCCGTGATGTCGAACATGCTTTCGATCGAGTCTACCTTCTGTGCTAAGAGATCTTTCAGCTATTTCAAAAGGGGGACATATAATATCCATTACTCGTATATCATTCTATACCGACCGTACGATCGCCATTTTATCCTCCGACTCCAAATAGATCGGATGTCATTAAAATACCTTCACAGG
This sequence comes from Cimex lectularius, assembly GCF_000648675.2. NCBI lineage: Eukaryota > Metazoa > Arthropoda > Insecta > Hemiptera > Cimicidae > Cimex > Cimex lectularius. Next base: position 28,752 of record NW_019394139.1, on the reverse strand, counting down.
TCATAGTTCAACATTTCTTAAAATTAGCAGATCAATTTTAATATTTTAAACAGATTTAGACACCTTTTGTGTGAGGTTGTTTGGAATATTACTAATATCTGTATAATATATTTGGTAACCAGATATGTCAAATATGAAAGTTATTTGATTGAATACAAAATGAGTGCAACCAACCGCGGCGGGATGAAGTAGCTAGAAGCATTTGGCTTAGCAAGTGCCACCAATGTTTTCTCGCGTTGCAACTTTCCATGGGGATTAATTCAGAAAGTTTTCCAGACACGGTTCCAACTTTGGATATCTTCGGAGTGAGGGGGAGGGCAACCGGCTCCGATTACAGTTCTCGTTCGCGGCCGTGTTATTAATCAAACTTTCCAACGGATGGGAGGGAGAAAAAAATGAAGTCAGATGGCTTATTTCGGTCCCAACTTTGTGTGCATGTGTGTAAAATGAATAAATAAACTCACCTGAGGAACGTTTTCCTTAGCGGTGTAGACGAATATGGTCATAGTTGCGGCGATGGCTGTTGAACATTGGAGCTTTAGAAACAGAAGGCAAGAATTATGCTTCCAAAGTCTCACTGCTAGGAGGACCACAGTGAGAACGGACAACGACAGGCAGCAAATACAGCCAACCATGACACTCAAAGATGGTTTCCATTTTAATTCGGCTCTCTGAAAACAAACATAATCCTTATTTTTATAATATTTTCATAAACAAGAAATATATGTTTTTTATATCGTTTGTGACGGTAATAATTTTCTTATATAGATAATATAAATTATAATATAACCATCATGAGACATGTGATAATATAATATGGAATATCGGTGGTCGAGTGGTTAGAAAGTATGTCCCGTATTTGCCGCACTAGCGGTTTAGATTTCGAATCCCGGCAAAGCCCATGGAATTTTAATTGAGAAAAACAAAACATTTTTAATGTAAAATTTTTTGATTTTTCGCCACGACGTCAGCCTTCCAAGGCGGGAATTTCATTTCTTTTACTTTACATTTATATAAGTACAATTTTCTTAGATATCGGTTTTAACTTAACATACCAGAGATGTTATGTAAATAATCTCTAATGTGTAAGTGAACACGAGAGTATAACGAAAAACGTCTAAATAAATTCAGACTGTTTGTACTTTTCATGACATGTACAATTACGACTTTGCAATGTACTTAAAATAATTTACCTCAAGGTCCTTTCCTCGAAACATCTACCAAGTTAGTTGGGTAAGAAGGATTTTACATAATTAGTGTTGTTAAGCCTTCTTCCGTTTAAGAGGTTGAGAAAGTGATAGCGTTAGAAGTTTCAAATTACTACAAAAATTACTTAGAGAAATGTTACGCAAAAAGGATATTTTAAAAAGAATTTTTAAAATTATTTTGTTACATACTTTTGTTCATGTTTGTTGTTTCAATAATTGATTGTCTTTTAATTTAATATGAGTTTGGAAACTAAATTTTTGTTATTACAGTGTTATTTTCTTTAAATCGAATCTAATGATTTAATCTTTTTTGTCACAAATAATTTTAAAACGTTTCCACATATTGCAATATTACCTTGATGTTATGATGATCAATCTTAATATTATATTGTGATCTTTCAATTAATTAAGGTTTTTAGTTATAAATAGTATGAAAAGTCAGTGTCACGAGAGAGATTCGAACCCACGATCTTCGGCTAGATACGCCGCTGCTATACCACTCGACTATCGTGACTTCGATCCAATCGGACATTAACTTCCCATCTCAACCCCACCTTTTCAATTTTCCCTCCTTTTTGCCATTGTTCAGTTGGTCAAGCGGACTACGAAAACTAGTGAATTATAATGTGATTTGAAAAAATCAGAGTATAGGGAATTTGAAATAACGAAACACACTAAGTTCCTTCGAAGAATGTATCACGTTCAACTATTTCTAACGATTTACAAGGTTGACAAATATAAATATCTATTTACCATATTAAAAATTGTCGGTTCGACCATATTTAATTTACGGTTTTAAATTAGTTGAGATCCGTTCATCCTACTTTAGAAGTGTAACTTCCATCTGGTTATCCTAACATGCAAAGCCTAGCACATACCAGAAGTATATTTTATCCTAAATTACAAGAAATAGCAAATAATAATGTCAGTAATAATATTTGCATATTTAATTTCTCAAGAACTCTGTATGTGCGTGTGCAGATTTGTGCTTATAAAATGAGTAATTAGTAATATTTAATCCAGATATACTATAGTTATCTTATACACTCTTGTAATTAGTATACAAAATAGTTGTAATAATTATTATATATAATTTACAATGATTTTTCGTTGGGATATTTTTTTTCTATTAACAGGGTGTTTCCTTATTCAATGCTTTAATTTCACCGGCATATTCTAAGCCTCAAACGAAAGAAAAAACACGGTCCGATTCCCCAAATTTCGCAGATATTCGACATTTTATGTTTTTTAACTTTCTACGGTTCTCGTCCTAAAATTACTTGTATCTCTTGAAATATTCATTTTTGTGCAAACGAAAAAAAAAATTGAGAAGTACTGTTCTAGAAGTTTTAATTTAATATTTCCTTTCAAAACAAACACTAAATCATCAAATATTTCAGGCAAATTAGTTGAGCTAGTTAGAAGTAGAGAATTAGAATTAGAAGTTAAAAATTTATAGCGACAACATAGCTAAATTCATGATAGTAGAAGTAATTTTTAATATTGTAAGTAAATGTTTACATTTGTTAATCGTGTAAAGAATATATATAATTCCAAAGTAATCATGAAGAGGAAAGTTCTAAAGTTGACGAATGAATTGAATTTTTGTGTTCTTTCAAATTCCCCTTATCTCTGATTATCTATATAAAATTTATATTAATTTTTTAATAGAGACGAAATTTTCTGATTTTTTATTTTTGATTTAAAATTAACCTCCACGTAATGCGACCAATAGCCTGTAGCTGGTTCATGGCGTTAAACAATAAACTAATCTGAGTAATAAAACTTATTTAAGGGACTTAAGTACAGATTGGTAAATAATTATTAATAATTGATTTGATGGTTTTGATTAGAAAGAAATACAAAATACGACGGTATACACTAAAATTTACGTAATGATAATAAAATGCCACTGAAAGTGTTTTAAAACTTTATGTCAATTTTGGTGGATATATAAATTCATCTAGACTAGCTACTACAAAATAAAGTAAAATACAACGGTCTTCACGAAAGACTACAAACAATTTTTTCCCTTTTTTACTACAGCCTGCAATTCTTGGTTACAATGTATAATTTGATGTACATAGAATATTTACACCTATTTAGATATTTACATTGCGGGGAACAAATAATCGTTATTATTTTCACACTATGCTTCACTGAATAAACTTCATAGCCTACTACAAAAAAAGGTGGTCGCGGGCCCATTTCCTCTTGAGACGCCTTACACGATTGTAGGAATGTCAAAAATTAAATAATATCGTTCAATTAATTAATCTGTATTTAATTTATTGGTTGAGAAAAAAAGGCAGTGTCACAAGCGGGATTCGCACCCACGACCTTCGGCTAGATACGCCGCTGTTCTACCACTTGAGCTATCGTGACTTCGATCCACTCGGACACTAACTTCCCATCTCAACTCCACCTTTTGAATTTTCCCTCCTTTTTGCCATTTTTTTCAAATGTCGTGTATTCTGTTTATTTGATTCTCGGCGACAAATGAAATTGCTAAGGAGAGCTTTAGTGAAGATATAGTTCATTCAACTTACTAATTTCACTAGTTTTCGTGGCCGCTTGACCAAATAATACCTTTCAATTATTGATTAGCATTAGTTAAGTTAGGATAGGAATCGTCTCAGATTAGGGTAGGGATGATGGGGTTGCTTTTACGCCTAACTTATAGAAATTTTTGAATAAAAAGGACTCTTTTTATAAATAGGATTTTTTTAGCATCATCAAGTTCATTTTATTTTTAAAATGACTCTCAGCTGTTATTATTCATTGTTGTTGATTGGACCATTTATTAAAATTTACGTTTATAATAAATACTTAAATACACTATTTGCGTTTGATGCGCAGGCCACTCCTCGTTTCAAGAGGTTTTCATTTGTGGCCTTTTCTATTATTTTTTATCAATTAATTAATATTTATGTAAGGTATTAGTTGAGATGAAAAGTCAGTGTCACGAGCGGAATTCGACCCACGACCTTCTACTTGAGCTATCGTGACTTCGATCCACTCGGGCAACAACTTCCCTTTTGAGACTTTTATCTCAACCAATACCTTACATACAGATTAATTAATTGAAAGGTATTATTTGGTTAAGTGGACCACGAAAACTAGTGAAATTAAATAATATATTCCCAATAAAAATAAAATAAATAATAATATATTAATATAGTATCTGTTTTTGGTTGATGATCTATTGACACTCATAGAGGTCCGTAATAAAGAGTGGGAGTTTTATAACTGAACTTGCCAAATGGAGTAAAGTGACTAAGTTAATAATCTCTTCTAAAAAGTCCCATTCTTAAAATCGTTTTTTGGCGTTCTCTTACGACTCCACGAATAAAGAGGGTTGTAGTGGGTCTGAAGGTAATGTGGTGATCTTAGGTTATCTGTTATGCCCATTGCCATGTTCCATATTTGATACATCTTTACATCATAGACAAACTCAAGGTTTTTCTTCATCCGTTTTACCTTTCCATTTTGACCTATTTTCGATAAATTTTGTGGGATTGCTTTTTTTTTTTTTTTTTTTTTTTTTTTGCGTTATGAACTATGCATATTAGCCATGTGACATTGCTTTTCAAAATCTAGTATTTTCTTTGATACGGCACAGATATCTAATTTAACTATTTTGGTAAGACCTGTATTTAGTTCATGCCTTCACTGATGAATTTTCTGTTCCTTAACTATATGTTACTTCATAAATGATTTTGGGTCTGACTATTGTAAGGTATGACTATAAGGACAGAAAATTTATTCCACAAGTTTTATGACAGAATTGACATAACATTGGGCTTGTAGTGCTCCGTGCCTTTGTTCAAAAACTATTTATTGATAAATTGATTTTTTTATTCCTCTATATCGCATGGTTAAAGTTTTAATATTTAGTTTTTTTTTCTATTGGTGAATAACACTGCTGTTTTTGTTTTGGAGGAAAATGTTCAGCATGGAAAAAATTGTATTTTAAGGCAAATTGTTTAATGGAAAATGTACCAATTCAATCATTCATATATTAAATTTTAAAACGAAAGGAAATTGTTATGATTTTTTTTTACAATTAACATATAAGATGATTTTTAAAATGGAAAATGTCGCACGTATAGGATTCAAACCCTCCCAATTGTGAGTAACGTTTAAAGTTTTGGAGGGGAGATAATTTTGTATTCTCATTATCTCTAACTTTCATGATTATCTTATTTAATATATAAAAAATATTGGCTGATTTATCATTTATAGTTCATTTCTAGTTGATTGATATCTCCATTTATCACACACTCTGTTTCAATATGTAATTTCATCTTTGCACAGTTTTAATCAAATTCGCAATTAACTGCATTTGAGTAAATTATTAAATTTGCCATAATTGGTTCCTACGTCCCTTATATTTGATTGCACAACGTTCTTGACGGCAAAGATCGAATAAATTATTTGTGCCGAGAAGCATAGAAACACCGTGCACGGTATGCATTACTTTCAGCTATTGGTCAAAAAATCAAGAAAAATCGTAACGTTTTTGCCTTATTCGTTCTAGGAAAATAAACCGATGATGAAAGCAATACTCTTAGTATCTTACTTTAATATATATAGATATCGTTCTGACCTTGTACGGCGCGTGCAGTTGTGGATCTAAGGCGGCAAACACACCTTGATTCGGACAAAAACAAACTGTTTCCGAGTTGACCTTCACCGTGGAATTGCAGTGATCCAGATCCCAATCCTGGCCGGAAAACGTCCTGCCGCAAAATGAACCCTCAGGCATCGTAAACTGGGACGTGAGAATGAGCCCACCAGTGCTCATCGCGCTCACCACAGGGCCCAGGACGCTGAATTCCAGATCCCTTCCATCCCTGAAAAAATAAAACAGAATATATAATTGCCACATTTATTTTCATCTTTTTAGTATATTTGTACACCAAAAAATTGTTATTTTATTGCATATGTCAATGTTTTTGGTTCAATAGTTACGACAAGTTTATACCGAGTCTGATTTGCATTTAAAAAAAAGAAAGATATTTGTTGGTCTCGTGAATTAAAAGTCTCTTGTTGATTGTTAGTAAGTAATACCGTACGATTGCAAAAGTGGACCGATTGATCAGAAAAGAACTGCAAAATTACCCCGATTCTTTTATTCCCTCGGAAAAGGCAATAGCACATTTCTAATTGATTATCTCCGCACAGTGCATAGAAATAATGCGGTTGGTCGATGAGTGTCGATTGACTGAAAACAATCAATGAAACCATCGGATATTACACTGATCGAATCGTTTATTCAAGCGTGTAAAGCATTCGAATCTTGTTTTGAAGCTGGGCGGAATCGCTTTGTCGTCATATCAATTACAAAACGATGGTGGACTCAACTATTGACAAGTAGGTCTGTGCTGTACTGAGAAAATGCCATTAATAGTTTAAATTAATATATCGTAAACAATCTGCTTGTCCAAAATATAAAAAGACGTCCTTCATTTCTTTGTATCAATCATTGAACGGTGTTCTCTATATTTTTTGTTCTCTTAGCTACATGGTCATGACAATACAGCTACATTCCATACATCAAATATTTTTCATAGTCTAATAGTCCAACAATTTAGTTTTCCTTTTCCTATTTATCCCTTTCTATATAATCCTGAAAGGATAATCTGGTCGAACCATTACCAACACATTGTTTCCCTTCGTCGGCTCTTTTCCCCTCAAAGAAGCCTACGCCTTATACAAAAATGTCTTCTCTATACCGACTTCCTTCCCCACCTCTTCAAAATCCAACGTATATAAACATAAAACAGCAAAATCTCACTGGCACTCTCAAAACGACACGGAAGAATGGCACAATTGCACAGAAGACAAACACTTTGAGTGAGTAGAAATACTTTTTTTTAATATAAAAAATATATTTCCACATCCTAAATGTATTTGTTAAATGTAAACAATGTTTGTAAATCCCAGGCCCTGAAGATGATCTCATTAAACATCGAAACCGTGGCACGATAAAGAATATGTTTTTCTGAAACCTACATCACACCAGACCGCATCTCACGATTTCTGAATAATTATCGATTAACGGTCACTAATCACCACACATTACAACCTACGTCACAGCATACTTCATTTCACGATCTCCAAATAATCATCCACACATTATTGTGAAAATGAGTCATCGGAGTCACAAGAAGGCGGATCTTGCAGTGGCAGTTGGCGTCTCTCAGAGGGTTTTTTCGCCCGATTCCGAGAGATTGGAAATGCCAATAGAAGGCCTATTGGTCTCAGCGCATTATGACGCTAGGGGAGGACACACTGTCATTGCTGCAAGACGGAACCCCTTCAACACTGCCTGCCAGATCGTAAATGAAGAACAAGATATTTTGGCAAGGTCTTTATCAACACAAACGATTGGTAATCGTTTGTGGAATGTTGGCCTCAAACATTATGCCATTTTGAGAGTACCAAAGCAACAGCTCGCTACCAGCAACTGAAGAGAATATTGTGCAGCGAGCGCCTAGAAGAGAATATCAATCGGAATGATGTTATGTTTACTGGTGAGTCGCGTTTCTGTATGTAGTGATATAGTTTTTCAAGGCTATTTTAAAGTTATCAGAAGAGTGAAATGTGTTTAATTTGCGAAATCGGCCGTGAAATAATATCATAGATATATTTGTGCGTTTGTCTGTGTTATGCCCCCCTTACCAGTTAGGATATTAGGAAATAATTCAAAAATTCCATAACGTACGCTTAAGCTTTAATATTAAAGTTCTACGCTAATTTCCGCTACAGCTAAACAGTTACTATACGGAACATTCCCAAATTCCTTACGCTAGATTTAGGGGAACCGTCGAGCCAGATTACTTCAAGATTGAATAAAATGAGCTCCTACCTAGGGCCAGCACAGAGAGCAGGGTCATCCACATTCTTCAATCGGTTTCACCTTTTCCACTGGTCTTGCTTCGCACTCGGTCAGTTGTCCACTGAACTCTCTCTCTATCCTGGCCCCGAGCAGGCCAGACGCACAGTCATCACTTCCATTGTTTCCCCGGCTCGACGTTTCCCTTTTAATTATTCAACTAACTATTAACTACATATTTCACTGCACTACAGTCTGTGTTTGATAGACCTGATGTAGCTTTTTTTATTTATTTATTTTATTATTATTTTTTTTTACATAAGGGTTCGCAACAGCAGAGGTTATATCAACCCTCGGGGTGCCGGTGTTTTTAAAAAAAAGCACATTTGTAAGTCGGGTTCGAATGCAGGGCCGCTGGATTCGAACCCGGGTCCTTCACCTTACAGTAATGAGGGCCGTGTCAAGGCCTAAACCGTTGCGGTCACCGACGCCTCCCTTTTGTGTAGTTGGTGTTACTATTGAGTTGTAGATACATCTATACAGAAAACATACTCTTTGAAATACTTTGATTAAATCCATTATATTTCGTGCTCCGATTGACCAATAACTTCTTTCAATTAATTAATCTTTATGTAAGGTATTGGTTGAGATAAAATAGTCAGCGTCACGGGCGGGATTCGAACCCACGATCTTCGGCTAAATACGCCGCTCCTCTACCACTTGAGCTATCGTGACTTCGATCCACTCGGACCCAACTTCCCATCTCAACCTACATTTCGAATTTTCACTCCTTTTTGCCATTTTTCAACTGTCATGTAATCGGGATTCGATTCTCAGAGACAAATGGTGTCCGAGAGGATTGAAGTCACGATAGCTAAAGTAGTAGAGTAGCGGCGTATTTAGCTGTATATGGGTTCGAATCCCGCTCGTGACACTAACTTTTTCATTTCAACCAATACCTTACATAAAGATTAATTAATTGAAACTTTGATTAAACCAAAAATTTGTATATTGAGTACATCTTTGCATAAATTCGTATTCATATCTCATATGTATTTGCATGATTTAAACAAGGCCCTGAAAATGATCTCAATAAAGATCGAAACGTTGGCACCTTAAAGAAAATATTTTTCAAAACGAACATCACACTAGACCGCATCTCACGATCTCTAAAATATCATTAATTAACTGTCACTGAACACCACAAATGTATGATGATTTTAACAATTTAAAGATGATTTTAATGATGTTTACATTTATGTGTTATTATCACAAATAATGATCTTTGTAAAAAGGTTAGCACTCAATATGACGTAATTATTGTAGGCATATATTATAATAGACTAATTTATTGTCGTAATATACAGTGCATTTAGACAGGTCGATTTACAAATAAATTAACAAAATTAGACTTAAGAATAATTATCAAATTAACACAATAAGGTATCATGGCCTTGAAGAACAAAACAATTATTAAGATCGTAATACGTTTTTCCCTGTAAATGTATCTTCAAAGCCCCCACTGGACAAAATATTATACGTGTTGATACTAGTGGTCAGCATTGAAAATTAAGTTCTCATGTGGGAAACACATTTGTTAGACCATCGACTATTATTATGACCTGACCATAAATCATTCTTCGAGCGAGTATTATAAGAATGAATTTTTAAATTAGTTGGGAAAAGTATTTGATTAAAAAAACAACAACATGAAAATGCCAATTCTATAAATGAATAGGAAGGTTACGGTCATTATTTTGTTATTTACAAAAATCTGACGGCAAGAGCGTTGTATTCATACTGCATACGTTGTTCTAAATGGGAACAATTTTTTGTTGTTCTAAAGCGGCAGGGCTATTTCCCTAAAAAAAAAAAACTAGACCATACTAGAGCAATGATTCAAAATTTTTTGTGTACAACATTTTATGAATTTGTCGTCTCGTGGAATTAGCCAGTATCCACGTTGAAAAAACAACCTTGTTTAATTTTGGTATGAGTTCATTTGTATGAGTTTCTTATATCAAGGAGGAATCAATATTCCGCCCCAACATACTTACTGAGCCGGCCCAAGACAATTCCAGACTCCAAATATTTAGAGATAGGTGGTCAATTTTATCAAAGTCGAAGTTCACAAAAACCTTTTTTCATGTTGATTTTCAATCCATAGTGATGCATCCAACTTTTTGTTTAATGTAACCACTCATTTATATTTAAACTAAGTACAGTCGGAGTTCAAACGACTGTAATGATAGGGGCATCATCCCAAAATAGAAACGAAGATCCAACCTTAACACAACTGACCAATTCATTGATGAAAACGTTAAGTAAAAGAGGCCCCAGAAATGATCCCCGTAATAATGGGAATTGTGGTAGAGGAATGCCTATTTACAAATACTTTTTGATAGCGTCCAAAAAGGTATGACCTAAATCAATCCAGGAAAAACACGTACACCAAAATATTCAAATTTAATAATTAATAAGCCATGATTGACGAGGTCAAAGGCCGTAGATCATTTTTGAACCAATTACTTTCTCAGGGAAGCCTATTAATTTTTCATTGACTTTATTAAAAATAGATAACAGGACTGTAGGGCTGTAATCAGTCATATCATGCCTGTTACCTTTTTTATGAACAGACACAACCTTTACTGTTTTTTGTTTTACTAGGTGGAAGTCAGATACGAATATGCAATTATACGAACACGTATAAATATAGTATTCCTAACGCATTTAAAATCAAATTTCAAGTACGTTTTTTAAACTAATTATAAACGTTCAAACTCATAAAAGTGTTTTTATTACAATTATTAAACCAAGTTCAGTATATTGGAAAGACGCGCAAATTCGTTTTTAAAAGCTGACCTATGAAGAATAAGGGTTTAATCTCTCCACTATGGGCAAAAACAATGAAATTTCAAATTTAGTGTAAGTTTAGTTGCCTATCTAAACAAGGTATTAAAAATATATATTACTAACTATACTATTTGTACTACATATTTGTATATGTACTACTACCAATTTACTACTATTCAAACATATATATAATTTGTTTACAAAATTGTGAAGGCAACTACGCGAATGTTTTCCTCCGTGAACGACAGTCCTAAAATCGAGAAACCCGTGGGAACGTTTATCAGTCTGTAGGCGTTCTTGCCGGAAATGTTACGTTTCAATTCAGGAGAGACAGCCTGAGCTGCCATGTCGCAATTCGATAAATATTCCCCCCTTGGGGCAAAAGTTGAGCAAATTTTGACGTAAGTGACATTAATCTGTGAATATGGGGTTCAAAATTCGAAACTAACCGTTCGCAAATTGCTGTGGGTGAAACCGCGACGTGAGACGTTTTCTTCGTTATAAAAACATCAGTACAACAAATTGACGGAGATAATTTTACACTGGCCTGTGCGGAACTTAGTTAAAACGCCCGCTGTAGGAATGACTTAAACACCGCTACTGTATCCTCCCTGTTGGTCATAATACCTTTCTGAGAGTAATTTTATGCAAATTCTCCCATATTCCACGGGTTTCACTAAGATATTACTAGGGAAACGGGTTTAGTTAACTATTACATGATCAAATATTTCACCCTCCGCTACTACAGCTGTTTGTAATTTAAGCAAATAGGAAAAGTCAGATATAAGGGAAATTTCATTTCATTAAAAAAGAGGTAATGTGAAGGTAAATATTTGATTTAAATAACGATCCCAAAATGCTAGTTGTTGTAGTCAAACCATTAAATACCAATTATTTGTTCGGATCTTGTAATCATATTATTAACTTTGTTTTTTATTATTTGGAGATCGTGAGGTGCGGTCTGGTGTGACGTCGGTTTTAAAAAAACATTTTCTTTATCATGCCAACGTTTCGATCATTATTGAGATCATCTTCAGGGCTCAAAATGTTTTTTTTTCCGTGTAGATGTGTCATTTGAGAGTGCCCAACACGGTACACAAGAATGACACATCTAAACGGAAAAAAATACTTTGAGGCCTGAAGATGATCTCAATAAAGATCGAAACGTTGGCACGATGAAGAAAATGTTTTTCTCAAACCTACGTCACACCAGACCGCACCTCACGATCTCCAAATAATCATTACCTAACGGTCACTAAACACCACACATTTGTTTTTGTTTGCATTATTTTGTTTTTCCTTCAGTTGTATAGTGGAGAACACGTGTACAGGCTCGGCCGTTAGCTTCACAAAGCAGGAACGTTTCCTCTATTTTTTCCCCATTTTCACACAGGTTTTCGTCTCATTTTACGTCTAGTCGACTAGTTGTTTTTAAATTTCATAATGGGTAAGGCTAATCTGCCACATGAATTAATGAGCTATTTAGAAAATACCTCCATCTGGAATCCGCCATGCCTTTCACTAGACTTTGTTGGATATTCTCCAGGCCAACCAGCTGAAACCGTGAGTAATCCTTACTTTTATCACTAGTGGTCGTGCAGGCATCACTGCTCAAATTTTAAAAGATTTAATTTAATTAAATTCACTAATATCGTGGTCCGCTTGAACAATTAATATATTACAATTAATTAAGGTTTTTAGTTGAGATAAAAAAGTCAATGGCACGAGCGGGATTCGAACCCACGATCATCGGTTATGTACGCCGCTGCTCTAACACTTGAGCTATCGTGACCTCGAACCACTCGGACACTAACTTCCCATCTCAATCCCACCTCTCAAATGGTAGAGTAGCGGTGTATCAAGCCGAAGGTCGTGGGTTCGAATCCCGCTCGTCACCCTGATTTTTTATCCCAACTAAAACCTTAATTAGTTGAATAAGTAATAATTTTTCTTAACAAAATAGAACTTTACAATTTTATTAATAACATCTTTAACAAAAGAATTTATTCACACAATTCACGTTATAAATATTGATATGTACGATCGTGTTACAGCGATGCAAATAATTCCACTGTGTAGTTCTCGGAAACAAATATATATTAAATTTGTAATCTACTAAATAATTCATGAACTGAGCTGATGTCCGAGTGGATCAAGGTCACGATAGCTCAAGTGGTAGAGCAGCGGCGTATCTAGCCGAAGATCGTGGGTTCGAATCCCGCTCGTGCCATTAACTTTTTTTCATCTCAACTAAAAACTTAATTAATTGTAATGTATTAATTAGTCAAGCGGACCACGAAATTAGTGAATTTAATTATTAAATTGAAGTACACTTCAGTAAAGCTCTCCGTGGCCATTTCATTTGTCGTCGAGAATCCAATCCGATTTCACGGCATTTGAAAAATGGCAAAAACGAGGGAAAATTCAAAAGGTGGGGTTGAGATGGGAAGTTAGTGTCCGAGTGGATGGTGGTCACGATAGCTCAAGTGGTAGAGCAGCGGCGTATCTAGGCGTAGATCGTGGGTTCGAATCCCGCTCATGCCATTGACTTTTTTATCTCAACTAAAACCCTTAATTAACTGTAACATTTAATTTAATTTGTTATTTAATTTACACGTCGCGATTTTTTGTTATTTTGTCCTCAGCAATTACATGTTACTTACTATAATTATATCTCATGTTATTTCAAATATTTTTTAAACTGCATAAAGTGAACTGTCGATGAACTATAAATTGTCCAACTGTAAGGGACCGTTCTATTATTAATTTCTGCAGTCAAATTTGAAGGCAGATTTTCTCTAATATATGTACGTGCAGTGGTGATATTAGCAGCCAAAATTACATAGCACTTTTAAATAATGATAATTTAATATTCTTTAAGTTCGGCTCAATCTCACAAAATAAATTAGAGTTGACGATGGCCAAAACCTTTGATTTCTTGACGATTACTGACGAATTGTCTCATTTAATTAATGCACCAAATAATCTTTATTTAGTGACCCAAAAATTGGATAGAGCAGTAACTAGATTTTTTCTTATAATGGCAGATGTCAAATTTGGTTTTGAAATAAAGGTATCACAAGCAAGGCAGAACTTCTCATATGGGCAAACGTGGTTGTTACATACTCTATAATGGAACTGCTAAAATGAAGGATTTTAATCTTCTTTTGCCTACCCTTATGGAAAACTAATTTCTCGGTTTTATCAATGTTCACAGTGGGATCATTTCCTTTGCAATACCGCGACAAGTTATTAGTTATTCTGTGCATTGTGCAAAGAACGAGTCAAAATTGTACAATCCAGATCGTCTGCATAGAGACCCCAAAAAATACAATTTGTTTTCTAACTCTTTAGGAAATTATGTCAATAACTCTATAACCATGCTGAATCGTGGAATGAAAGGGATAGATGCCGACTTTAATAATATACATTTAAGACATTAAGATCCTATTTATATTCACTTCCTCTTCTCTATGCCTATCCGATCACGACTGTCTATAAATTTCCGAGTACCCCATAACGTCTTTGAACCGATGCATTTGCTCACGCTACCATCACGTCCATATCAGCTTACTCGAGATTTATGGATGCACACACACATACGACATTCCATATCCTCATCCCCACGGGAACAATCACATTAGGTGCCCTGACAAAACAAATATCTTTAAATAAATTTTAAATATGTATTAAATATATGGGCATTAAATTAAATAAACAGCTTCAATTACATTTTAATGTTTGTAAAAATTCTTTCAAATCCTTTTATTGTCGTTTTTTTAAAAGTTTATTATAGATTCAACTATGATAAATATAAAAAAAAATTCTCTTACTAATTACATTATTTCCAAACATATATATTTAAGATTAAGGGATTTAAGCCATTTTGAACTCAAAATTTTAAAACATATAAATTCATTTATTTTTATGTTAAAAATTTATGACCTGTAATAAAAGTGAGAGGAGGTAAAATATTGGTACCATATCGGTAAAAAAATGTTTGTACAGCACAAACATACAAAAATAATTAGGATTGATAGTTTAGAAAATGTTAAGTCAAGAAAAGACTATGTCAAAGAAAAAGATCATCAAAGAGAGAGAATGAGAATGAGCAAGAAAGATTGAAATATAAATAAAAGATTAGTTGGACATCGTGAGGTGCGGTCTGGTGTGACGTAGGTTTTTTATTGTGCCAACTTTTCGAACTTTATTGAGATGTTCTTCAGTGCATGGGATTTATAAACATTGTTTAAATTATACAGATGCATGGAGGATGTGAACACATGAATTTATACAATGCTAGAATTTTTAGATTCAATCAAAACATTTGTCCTCATACAAAGTCATTATTTTCTGTAGAACCCTTTACCATGAATCTTCTTTCCCTACGCCATGGATCTTTTCACCACAAGAACATAAAGATATACAAACAGATCTTCCATAACAATCTCTACCCTAAACACATAATTAGCAGAATAATCAACAACTCCAACTCAACACAAACACCATCCACTATTTCTAGTAATACTACATCAAATCTATCAAATACAAACAAACCAATATACATATCCATGCCATTCATTCACAGCCTATGACATAAATTAAACACATTTCTCTCTGCTGATGACATTAAAATAGGTTGAACAAAGCCGCATATAAAAATTTCTTTCTATCCCGAATTTTTCCCCACCCCTTCAAAATCCAACCGATATAAACATAAAACATCAATATCTCATTGGCACTCTCAACTCGACACACAATAATGACACATGTACACAGAAAAGAAACACTTTGAGTGAGTAGAAATACTTTGATTGAATATAAAAAATATTTTTGCATTGTATAAATTCACTTTTTCCACATCCTACAGGTATTTGTTAAATTTAATCAATGTTTGTAAATCCCAGGCCCTGAAGATAATCTCAATAAAGATCGAAACGTCGGTACGATAAAGAAAATGTTTTTCTGAAACCTACATCACACCAGAACGCATCTCACGATTTATGAATAATCATTTCAATAATGTACTTCTCATAAACGAGGTGCTTTTGAAAATTGGTACCGTCGTGCTGGAGATCTCTCCTCAACACCCCTATAGCTCTTAGAACCTTTGAGTTTGAAGGTGGAACTTCGACTTCATCGGCCTCCTCCTCGTCAACATCGTCATCGTTCGTAGGAATCGAATGTGCTGCTGCTGCTGACTTTGTTCATGACGGACTGGCAGTTTTGGTCCTCATTATACGCTTCTTAGGTTTGAACATATCAGTCAATATCCAATTCTCATATTTTCTCACAGTAAGGTCTTCTTGCGTCTCAATATGGCAGCTATCTTCCTTCTTCTCCACTCTTCATCATTTTGACAAAACCTCCGTGCAGAAAGCAGTCACATCACTAACATTATTTCATGATTCGTTGGCCAGGTGTAAAGCCTCGATATTGATGATTTTCTTCGCGAAGTCGTTAACCTTCATAATCGAATTTGAAGATGTAGTTGACTGAGATTCCAAGGCTATGGAGCTTTTGATATTCAAGGGCATATACACGTATTTCAATGGAGACCAGGTTGAGGGCATGCAAAACGGCGGAAAACACTAAGTCTTACATCCGAAGTGGTGAGTCTTATAACCGAGTTTTTTTCACTGGTGATTCTGAGTCTTATAGCCGACTGAACCTTATAGCCATGAGTCTTATAAGTGGCGTCCACTATATGTATAAGCGAATCTTTGTTACAAGTAACAAGTATTGAAAGTATTCATATATAAAGGTTGCAAATAAATTATCATAAAAATATACATTATTGAACTGCAATAATGTTTAATGCTATACCATTAGACAATTTACATGGCATATATTCGTTGTTTGGTCGTCCCGATAATATTCTGCTTGTCTTATCCTAGCTCTTTAGATTTGTCAGATACAAGAACAAAACTTTAACAGTTCAATTTCACTCTTTGTTCATGTTACGGAAAACACTTGTAATTTACAGATGGATCGACTAGGCTCCATCATGGCATATTAGGAAATCCTTCAACTGTTCATGAATCGAAATAAAGCGCAAAGTGACGTTGGTGTGTCTAATCACACCGGGACTGATAACAGGGATTACCGTGTTATAACCGTCCGATGTGTGTCTCAATTTTCTTCGAATCCTTGTACATAGTTGTAGCTAGGTAAATTATAATTATAAATGAAAAAACAGTTAAAAAGTTGTACATATATATATATGTNTATATATATATAACGTATCTGTGATAAAGAAATACATGTACCTGAGATTGAGTGTTAACTTATGAAAAAAATGAAACCAAAGGATGGACGAATGAGTGTCACTAGACTTTAAGAAAGACTGTTTTTTGTTTTTAGTATATAGATTCATTTTCTCCTTCACTTCAAAAAAACAGCAAACATGGGCAATAAATTTAATTTTCCTATTATTAGTTAATATTAATATAGGGTTAATTACGTAATTGTATTTTCTAATATATTGATATAAAATGTGTTATGTAACTCTGTTCATGTAAATTTTGTTTTTAATAAATTAGGCCCTGAAGATGGCGGAACATTCGCCGAAAGCTTGGTGAAACCCAATTAGTCTTCTTTATTTACGTTTAAATTAAGAAGATCCAATACAACATCAATTCAATTTCACATATATTATATTTTGTGATTTCTTTGTCCGGCATGTTTATTTGTGACTGGGACATTCTATACTTTTGACCCTGTATAATATAAAAAGATCCGACATTAGATCCAAATCCGTCCGAATGTGGTTCATACGTGAGAAAAATTGGAAGTGTTATGTCTCGAGCGAGGTAAAATTAAGGTTTCAGTCTATAAAAGGATTTTGGGCGACATTGGGTTCTGAAGGGCGAAATATTGCCTCGGCGGGCATTGCGATTCTGGCACAGAATCGGTAGCTTGCCTTTTATGTCCGCTCTTGTTGATGTGACGGCATTAAGCATAGAGAATGGCCGCGTCTAACGACTGGCGAATCGATTTCCCGTTCAAACATCGATATCTTTTTTCGCTTTCACGGACCAAATGGCCGGTGTCATCACCGGATAAGGAATAAGGGAGCTTTGATTCCTAAGAGTGTCGAATATTTCTTGGAGTACCATTTAAAGAAAAAACCGTTTTCTAGTGTTTCTAAAACTAGACGTCCGAAATAAAATATAAGCAATATAAATTCTGGCTTCACCAAAAGTTAATTTCCATCTAAAATCCCTCGGTGGCGGTGGCAAGGATAAAGACACTATTACATTTCAAGTTTAAATTAGTCTCAGAACGGTCTTGCAAAAAATAGGATTCTACTAACATCAAATTTTGTTTATTACCAGTTTTTGTCTAGTCCATAGAAAGTATAGTCCAAGAGAGAGAGAGAGAGAGAGAGAGAGAGAGGGAGNGAGAGAGAGAGGGAGAGAGAGGGAGAGAGAGAGAGAGAGAGAGAGAGAGAGAGAGTGAGAGAGAGAGAGAGATCATGACATTTAATATTTCAAAACGAGTCTTTTATCACAGATAATGGTTCTTGTACTTATTTTAAGCTTATTTCCCTTCCTAAGCAGAACCATATATAATGCTTTGCCAACAGTTTAAACTTTGCAGTTAAGTTGCAGAAAAATAGTGGAATTCATAAAAAACTTGACAATATAATCTGTCATGTAAAAAAAAAACAGTTTCCTAATAGCACAACGATCTACGTCCTGCTTCGTCAAAAAATAAATAAATACAAAAAAAAATAAAATGCAGAAACGATTAAAAAACTGGCTTACATGTTAGTACGCAAATGTCACTACATAGTCAAATGCACATCACAATTTATAACAGAATATCCAATGGTACATCAATTCTGTATTTATTTGAATTATACATTTTTTACTAGTGAAATTTTAGAAAACAAAAGATGAAAATGTATGCTATAAATGTGTGGTGTCTAGTGACCGTTAATTAATGATGGAGAACGAGATCGTGACCGACGCAGTAACCATCCACTCGTTATGAAAAAGCGCAGTTACCAAAAACAAATTTAAAATGACAGCAGTAACTTAAAACAGCGAGTACTGATTGTTCATTATGTAATTCAGAGTCATAAATATTTCGGACCGTAATGACCTTTGTGCGGAGTGAGAAGGTAATCGATCTTTTTTTCATTAAAAGTTTTATTGGGCTCGGAAAGGGAGATGGTGGCTCATGTACTTATTGGGCGAATGTGCTGTCAATATCAGACTTGACCGTTCTTAGAGTTTTTTTCGATTTGTGACAAACGGCGATATGAGGGGAAATAGAAAGTTATCAATATACAATACAAACAACAGATAAGAGTTGTATTTTATCTTAGGAAAAGAGCCATTTCACACAAAATGAATTTTACGGTAAACTGACCGTTAATTAATGATTATTTGGAGATCGTGAGATGCTGTCTGGTGTGACGTAAGATTTTCCTCATAGAAAAATGGATTTTTATCCCTACTTCCCCCCCCAAAAAAAATGAATTTATACAATCCTAGAAATTGTAGATTCAATCATATCATCGTATTTGTACTCACAAAAAGTGTTTGTTTTCTTTGTAGATGTGTCATTCTTGGGTGTCTTTTGAGAGGGTCAATGCCGTATTGATGTTTTATTTTTATATATCATATATTTTTTACATTATTACCATATATATTTTGGAAAAAATGTGGTTATTGTTTTATAGTTTTTTTTTAAGTTTTGAATTTTATAAAACAACTCACGCACTTTTTTCCAAAATTAAAGATCCCACACCAGTAACAAATAAATCTGACGTAATTTACAAAATCAAATGTTTAATTTCTCCGGCAACTTACATCGGTATTACATCCCAATATCTGGTTAAGAGAGTAAAGCAACATATCTATGATTGCAAAAAACCCAAACAAAATCCTACAGCACTGTCTACCCACATTTTGAACGCAAACACAATTTAGACTTCAACAATCCAAAATTATTACAAACAGAACAAAACAAACACAAACGTAACTTTTTAGAAATGGTTTACATCAGCATAGATAAACACAGCATCAATTACAGAACAGACACATGTAAACTCAGTCGCAGATACTCTAATATCATCAATCAAATTCAATATCGATAACATACATATATCATCACATCACTCAAAACATATATTATAAATATAAAACAATCATCACATTTCACACATCAACCGTTTCTACAAAGTCCAATTCTCCAAAAATTTGGCTATCCTTTTATTATTTATCCCCGTCTTTATAATCCTGAAAAGATAATCAGGCCGAGCCATTACCGATTTTTTCCAATTGTCGGCTCTTTTCACCTCAACAAAGCCGTCTCCTCATATAAAAATTTCTTTCTATCCCTACATCCTTCCCCACTAAAAAAAAAACCCAATAATATCTCACTGGCACTAAGAGTGTACACAGTAGCGGCACATCTACACAAAAACAAACACTTTGAGTGAGTGCAAATACTGTGATTGAATCTAAAATGTCTACCATTGTATAAAATCATTTTTCACATCTTAAATGTATTTGTATAATTTCAACAATGTGTAGTTATTAGTGACAGTTATTAGTCAATGATTTTTAGCAGAAATGTTACGATGTCCGAATAATAATTTAAACAATGTTTATAAATCCAAGGCGCTGATGATGATCTCAATAAAGATCGAAACGTTGGCACGATGAAGAAAGGTTTTTCTAAACCTTACGTCACACCACAACTCAACTCACGATATCCCAATAATCATAACTTTGTGTGTTACTATTCAACACAAAATGCCTTCAAAGCCACGCAAGCTTAAACAGTAATTTCGTTTTCGTTAATTTATCTAGATAAATAAAATCTAGATTTGTTAGGCGGTGAAAAATAAAGAAAAATTAAAATGTATTTATTTTTCACAGAACTTTTCGAAACAAGCTAAATTAACTGTCAAATAATGTAAAAAAATAATATAGCACCATATTTTTCTAGATAGTAGGGTTTTGATAATTGGTGCGTGTGGGGGCGTCGTTGGCCGCAACGGTTTAGGCCTTGACACGGCGCTCATCACTGTAAGGTCCCGGGTTCGAATCCAGAGGCCC
Source organism: Cimex lectularius (assembly GCF_000648675.2). NCBI lineage: Eukaryota > Metazoa > Arthropoda > Insecta > Hemiptera > Cimicidae > Cimex > Cimex lectularius. Next base: position 7,774 of record NW_019394139.1, on the reverse strand, counting down.
TGCATTCGAACCCGGCATACAAATGGGCTTTTTTCAAAAACACCGGCACCCTGAGGGTTTATACGACCTCTGCTGTTGCGAACCCTCGTAAAAAAAAAAAATAAATAAAATAATTGGTGCAGTAGTCAACTGTTATCCGTACAGTCAGTTCAATATTCGATCAAAATGACTACTATGTTAACCACCGAAACTTCTTGGTTGATATAATTGTTAAAATCGGCAAGTAAGTTTTAACCTCTAACCTCGGTAGTGAAAACGTTCCTCTCCCCTTTTCCCCTAAGGGGAAGGTGAAAAATAAACTGTTTCCTTTCCTCGTCTATAAAGTGATCTAAGTGCGGGGGTGGTGGACTTGATGAAGAAAGTTCTAAAATCGCAGAAGTTCAAGTATTCCACAACGGAGATAGACAAGTGGTTCCAATGATAGCTTAATTCAACCTTAGCCGAAAACCTCTTTAATGTTGATTAAATGTCGTTTCACGCTTTGCTCCTTTCCACAACCAATGTTAAGTTAATTAATGTTAATCTAGTCGCTTTTTTGCACAAATCAATATCATCATCCAATTTTTTACATTGCAAATTTTTCGGTTTTATCGGTATATGGATTACAAGTTTAATTTCAAATATAAAAATATATAATTTGCTTCGGATTATATACAGAACAGTAATAGCTTTTCAGTAATTTGTAACCGCTAATTAGCGACACAGTTTTTAAGTAAATGTTTGTACTTACGTTAATTTCTGAGAGAAGTGTTTAGGGTAGAACTGTGCCAAGTCTCTGAAGAGCACGATAACTAAAACCGTATCGTTCTCCTGGGCCTTGTTCTCAACTTGGATTTGAATCCCAGTTCTCAACCAGTCTGGATAACTGAAAAACACAACGTTGAATAAGTTTAGAAGGAATATCACTAATTATCACTTAATTAAGTGTTCTTCCCGTATAATTAATGTAAACCGAAAAGTTCATGCTTGATTTATAAGTGGTTGTTATATTTTTCGTTTGTATATTGTTACTGCACGACTAATTTTTTTTTATTCTTATCTTTATTTTTTTTTATTTCATCAAAAATACTCGCACACACTCACCAAATTTCTTTTGCTGCTCAAGGGTTAAAATGACCTCCGGCAAAGTATGTTTTTCTCAGACTGGAGGTACTGCCGTGTTTTGTGAAATTAATGAATGACATTTTTGTTTTATTACTTTCTTTCACGTATTGAAAAGTGTTTTTTGTGTTTCGTAATGGAGTTTGGTTACTGTTGATTCATGTTCTATTTGTTTTTAACTATCGTATAGTAAATTATTAATCAGCATCCTACATGTGCTATAATTAAGGGAGCATGCATTAAAAAAAACACCTTTTGTTAATAAGTACTTTCACAAAAGAGAAAAACACACCACAGACACCTGCACTCGCCAACCCTTCGATGCACTATTTCACATAGTTCGCACTTAACTAGGTTTCTCATTTACCAACTTTTTCACTCTCTCTATCCTTAACTGTCTGGCTATATGTCCATTCGTCAGTCTCGTTATTACAATTCATTTCTTGTATCATAACAATATATTACCTTACAATACGTAATCGTACATTACTTTCACGGCACTGCCGTTAGACTAAACCAACGCAGCAAGCAGCAAATATTCTGACCTTGCATGCACACTCAACTTCTTTCTCTCTTACTCCCGGCTATGTTCGATTATATCAAAGTTATGACTCAGTGAAGATGATGAAAACATTTTTTTTGCATTTTACTGTTTATCTTTTATGTTGATTTAACAATATTTAACTACGATGAGATGTGGAATAAACAGGACTGACAATAATCCGCTTTAAGAATAACATGACGATTTATTTTACGCTTCATTTCAAACAACAATGTGTACCTTCTATTCCTGTTTGTTTTATGTCAAAGAATAAATGGAATTACGTCGATTTCAAGATGTTAAATAAATTCACAAATCAGGTACGAAACAAGCTGTTTTCAACGAAGAGCTCTTTCCTTTGCTATTTACCGACGCACAAACTATGAAAGCTTGAAAATTAATTTCCGGCAAAGGCCAGGTGAATCTAATTAAATGACTTTGCAGAAGAGCACAACTCCCACCATTTTTCGTCGATAGATAAAATCTTGTACACTTCATCTGTAAGTTATCCATCTTGATTTATATTGTTACAAACACATGTAATATTGTTATTTAGAGAATAAGAAAAGAGAAAAAAGTTAACAAAAATAAGTGTTTCTTATGCCCACCCTTTATAAGAACATTCTAGTACAGAAGGTTGGAGTATGTTAGAATTACGTTTTGTTAAGCAAAACAGTACTTTTACCTGAGATCATGATATGAGCAGATAATAATTTATAGTTCACACTTCTACAAACTGATGATTAGAACAACATAAATTTTTACATATTGTAACAAAATGAGAAAAACTTTAAATATTACAAATGAAATGTTTTATTAAATAATTTTTAAATTTATTAAATTACTAAAATCATAAAAATTGAATTTAAAATGAAGGTCAGTTTTTAAACTAACAAAGAAGCTTGGCAAAAGTCCAGAATTAATTTTAGGTAAGTCAATTTTTGATTTGAGATAGAGTAGGATAAACGTGTAAATTATAGCTATGTGCTTTAAATTTAAACGTATGAATGCATGCGCCAAACACAAAAAGTTTTTTACATTAAACACACACATTGAACACTTCTTCAGAACGAAATCTTGAATGCACACAAAATTTTGTATAATGGGCTCGTGACAATTTTAATAACAATCTTTTGAGCAACACAAACCTTATGTAATAGTTTTTTTACTGGTATTGCCTCATACTATCACACCATATTGAAATAATGATTCACATAATGCAAAATACACAGTTTTTAGAGTGTGAGGTTCAAGAATATTTACCAATATTTTGAATTTATAAAATAATTTACATTTGGTACAATTGGAGTTTCTACAGGCATTTTAAATTTAATATTGCACTCGGACAAAATTCATAAATATTTACATGTAGTAAACGTTAGTACTGGACACTCACAATTTCCAACATCTGATTTACATTCATTTTTGTTAAGAGTGAGATTTGAAAAAATGTAGCTGATTGTAGTCGCAAACCACTGCAAAAGACATCAGAGAGGTTTTATATATACAGATTGATAATAAATTAGTATTCCTCCTTTCTTTAATTATTTTAAAACTATTCGAAACAATATTTAATAAATTAATAAAGCAATTGCTAGTAAAAATAAATGCCATATCATCGGCAAAACAAAAAGGCGAGCCATTAATAACTAAAGCAAAAATATTATTCATGTATACAATGAAAAGCAATTGTCCTAACACTGTCCCCTGTGGGACTCCACAGTTTTCGTATTCTGTTTTGTATAAGCATTATTTACTTTTTCAATTGTACATTCTGTTATATGAAAATGAAAGCTATTTTTGTACCTTTGTTAACAAAACGTTCAGGTGGTGTGTCTTATCAAAATTACATTTTTTAAATAAAGCATATAAACTACTTCCCTAAAAGCCTTTCACCTTTACAGTTTAGAATTCCTTAACTAAATGAAGATTCTTCTCTCATATCAAATTTATTAGCTTGACCATAGTGATTTTGGTTTCAAATGTTATTGTAGGGTTTAACTATCGTAATTCCTTTGTTTTGATAAATGATGGTTTGTGATTGATTTTATTGTTTGATTATATATTTACTAAATGTATACATTTTTGTTTTTCACGCATGAATTAGCTGAACAGATTACTTTTTTACAATATTAATGTGAAACAATAAATAATTCGCAAGTGTATGAACTTGTTGACCGTCCAATGAATTTAGCCAGACGGATGCACCCTTTGAATTTAATTAGATTACTTTCACTTTATTGTGTTGTATTAAATATCTGTGCTATTAGTTTTGCTCCACTTCTTTGAAATTTTAAGCATAATTAGAATTTTGTTTAAAAATAATATTTCCCTGATATCGGTTTCATTTCAGTCTTCTTAAAATTATTAAGTTTCATAAAAAATAAATATGATTTTAACTAATAATCTTCTAATTCGACCTTCCGATAGGCCCGAATCACCGATGAAAAGATGAATGCCTGTGAACGGCCAAAACAAAACGGTTCGAAACGAGAAAGGTTCATGTTAAAAAAATATTTATTGGTACCATAGATGAAATTAGACGTAGGATTTGATATTCGGCCATGACTATAGTTGTTTGTTTACTCTTGTTTTAATCAAGCTGATTCAAGACATAAAGTAGTGTACTAAATTGCAAGAATTCAGAAGAAAATTAAAAATTTAGTTGTGGAATAATACAGTAAAATATTCATGTTAATTCAATTAATTAATCTTTTTATGTAAGGTTTCGGTTGAAATGAAAAAGTTAGTGTCACGAGCGGGATTCGAACCACGTCCTTCGCCTCAATACGCCGCTGCTCTAACAAGCTCTCTAATAGCTCAAGTTGTTAGAGCAGCGGCGTATTGAGGCGAAGGACGTGAGTTCGAATCCCGCTCGTGACATTAACTTTTTCATTTCAACCAAAACCTAACATAAAAAGATTAATTAATTGCAAGAAGTAATTTGGCCAATAGACGACTAAATATAATAGATTCACGTTAATGTAAACTCAAAATATGAGAAAAAACCGAAAAATTGATAACAAGTTAAAATTCATTCGAAATATTTATAGCTTTTCTGAAAAAATGTAAATTCAATTTGATTTAACATCCGTGGGCATGTTTGGTTTACTATTGTTATCCTCAGATCCCGTGGGTTGAAGTAAATTCCTCTTGTTACATTATTGTAAGACCGTTTTACGTATATTTCCGATCACTTGTAACGCCCAAACGTAGAAACGGCACTGCATAAATCTGCGCATAATTTTGTGGTACAAAGCGATGGTTTTTCCTACGCCCTAAGAGATTTATCTATCTTCGCCTTCCCGCTCACCCAGAATACGAAATACACCACCTACAAAATGTCCCGTCTTTTCCTCGTGTTGGAAAGTTGCCTGCTATTAGGGAAACATCCTGACCTCGGTTATGCTAGCTGGTAACATCATTCAAGTGAGACTTACCCTCGCACAACTTAATTAAAATCCGTAAATCTAAGTTAAACCCTACAAGCAATAACTATGTTTATATAAAAGTGATTTGCAAAATTATCTTCCCCTTATTTGTAGATTGAATAAAATTTTAATATTTTTTTGAAATTTTACTGAAAATCAACAATAGTGATTCGAACTGTAATCATAAATTTTTTTATTACGCGGAATGATGTATCAAGATTTCCTAAGTAAAATAGTTCATAAATAGTTTATCGACGTCAGATTACTCAATGAATAAGCAATTTTCTTCTCTCAAGAGAAGAGAGATTAAGTGCATGTGAGTGCAGGTAATGCATTATAAAGTCTTTTGGTTTTTATTTTGGAATAGTTTTACACGTTATACATTAAAAGTTGTGACCAATGAAAAAAAATTCTTCGATCAAAGCTTGAAATTTTCCTCCTATTTGCCATTTTTAAAATTCGAAAAGTGGGGTTTTGATGGGGAATTAGTGTCCGAGTGGATCGAAGTCACGATAGCTCAAGTGGTGTATCAGCGGCGTATCGAATCCCGCTTGTGACACTGACTTTTTTATCTCAACCAAAAGCCTTAATTAACTGAAATTAATCTATTTGGGCAAGCGGACCAGGAAACCTAATAAATTAATTAACATAATTTAATTGATAAAAATTTGTAAAGATATTGAAAGGCATCCAACATTTATCCAAGTGGTGTTAGAACAGTAAGCTGTTCTGTATGAAATTATTTTATTACATTAAATTAATTACGTCGCCATTGTTGGACATTTCGATCCTTAAATTGTTATAAACTTGTTTTTTCTTTTTCAAATTTGTACTAAAGAATATTTCTTTTTATTTTGTATGACTTTGCCGATTTTTCCATAGAGGTTTCAACATCATAATGAAGATCTTGAAGGCAAAAATAACTAACTTAAACAATAGATAAGAACTTTGGAAACTTGTAATGAATTTATAGTTTCATTTCACGGTCGCAATAAAAATAACTGATGAATCTGAATTTTGAAAGATGTAATCTAATTTACAGTAACATTCACATGTTATGAGATACGGGAGGTTTTGTGGGAAAAAGTTCCGAAAGGTTTATATATCCCGAATATAATTGAAAATAGGAATTTTTTATTCTTTTTACAAAGATTAAACCACACCCTCACTCATTTTTTCTATTAAGGGACATCTTACACTTGTTTGACATATAAACTGACATATTGAAGTATAGACGTCTGATCACGAGGCACCCTATAAGTAAAGCTAATATACCTAATTAAAATAGGTTTTTAAAAGAAACACGATTTGGTTTCGCAAGAGGAAAACAGACAGTTAAGCTTTCTCGTACTTAAGCATAAGTTTGGATGCCGTATCTTTGTTAATTTAATCCCGTTTGAAGTTGGCTCTTTTCGGGCGATTTGCCGCGATTAGGGTAAAACTTTGGGCGCTTCTTGCTGATTATGTCCATTGAGCCTGAAACGGCAAATATAAAACAAAAATTGTGTGACAAAATGTTCTTTGATTTTCATCTCCCACAACCAAAATGAAAAAAGCTGTTTTTCTTAATAAAAATTGTGTGAACGTACAGCTATGCAAAAAGAATGTCACCGTTCGTAAATAAACAGTTCGGAAGAAAACATAAAAATAACTGTTTACTCTTATTGCTAAACAGGTTGTTGAAAGGCAACCCGAAAAAATATAAAACCGATCGAGAAAGTTTTTTGTTGGGTGAAAAACTATTCATTGACAATTAATTTAGACGTACCTACCTAAAGCCATATCTGGGCAGAGTTACTGTAATCTTCTTCTGCATGGGATTAACTTTGTATGTGTTCACGATTACACCTCCATCAGCCAAGTGATTGAAAGTTCCTCCGGAGTGCAACGCCCATGAGACACACCATGCCCTGACGATTCCTTCCAACTGGACGACAGTCTAAAACAAAAGTATCGTTTATTTATACTCACTATAAATTATAACCCTCCGCAATGCAACGTGAATTTAATGTTCAACAATCTATTATAATGTATAATGTGCATCACCTCCAAGAATTTATAAATATTTACAGTTATAAAAAAAGTTTAGAATAAAACGTAAATCGTATTTTGATATGGAAATCAAGTATGGATGAATCTCGTCTAAATTAACATAAAATTAATCCAGTCACGACCACCGGAGTGTTATGGATCTGAATTTTTGATCATTCTGATACCTCTATTAGTAGTATGTGTTGCCACTTGGGGCAGACGGTCAAAGTCCAACTTTACCCCCTCCACCTTCCCTATTCATGGCGTTTGACGAGGTGAATTGACCATGGGGTTTGACGAGTGTTTTTTCCAACCGTATTTTTTACCTTTTGACGTCACTACCACTTTACCCCCTCCACCCTCCCTGTTCATGGAGTCTGACGAGGGTTGTTTCAACCCTTATTTTTTACCTAGTGACGTCACTACCACTTTACTCCCTACACCTCCCCAGCTCATGGAGTCTGACGAGGGTTGTTTCCACTCTTATTTTTAACTTTTGATTCACTTTTAAATTCACCATGGGGTTTGACGAGGGTTGTTTACACCCTTATTTTTTACCTTGTGATGTAACTTTTTTAAATTCACCACGGGGTTTGACGAGGGTTCTTTTCACCCTTATTTTTCACCTTGTGATTCACTTTTAAATTCACCATGGTGTTTGACGAGGGTT